>NC_053022.1:514555810-514703879 GCF_003073215.2 Triticum urartu | reverse complement strand
GACAATAGTAGAGTATGACCCGTAGTAGTTTCCGGGTTCACACAGATTAGAAAAGGCATAGGTCCAACCCATCAAGGCCTCTTAGGAACATATATGAGGGAGTCCTGGATTAGGGGGTGTCCGGATAGCCGGACTATACCTTCGGCCGGACTCCTGGACTATGAAGATACAAGATTGAAGACTTCGTCCCGTGTTCGGAAGGGACTTTCCTTGGCGTGGAAGGCAAGCTTGGCGATACGGATATGTAGATATCCTACCATTGTAACCGACTCTGTGTAACCCTAGCCCTCTCCGGTGTCTATATAAACCGGAGGGTTTTAGTCCGTAGGACGAACAACAATTATACCATAGGCTAGCTTCTAGGGTTTAGCCTCTCTGATCTCGCAGTAGATCTACTCTTGTACTACCCATATCATCAATATTAATCAAGCAGGACGTAGGGTTTTACCTCCATCAAGAGGGCCCGAACCTGGGTAAAACATTGTGTCCCCTGCCTCCTGTTACCATCCGCCTAGACGCACAGTTCGGGACCCCCTACCCGAGATCCGCCAGTTTTGACACTGACATTGGTGCTTTCATTGAGAGTTCCTCTGTGTCGTCACTTTTAGGCCCGATGGCTCCTCCGATCATCAACGATGATGCGATCCAGGGTGAGACTTTTCTCCCCAGACAGATCTTCGTATTTGGCGGCTTTGCACTGCGGGCCAATTTGCTTGGCCATCTAGAGCAGATCGAAAGCTACGCCCCTGGCTGTCAGGTCATATTTGGAAGTTTAAACTACACAGCGGACCTCCGCGGAGACTTGATCTTCGACGGATTCGAGCCGCAGCCGAGCGCGCCGCACCCGCATCAGCTCCGACCCTTAATTCGGAGCCAACTACGCCAATCGAGGATGGGCAGTTGGACACCGCCTCGGGAGCTGCAATCTCTACGGCGATCGAGCCGAACACCAGCCCTATTCTCTGCGAAGCCCGTGACTCCAAGGAGCTGGACTCCTCTCCAGACTCCGAGCCCTCCGCGCCCCTACCGATCGAACCCGATTGGGCGCCGATCATGGAGTTCACCGCCACGGACATATTTCAGCACTCACCCTTCGGCGATATTCTGAATTCACTAAAGTCTCTCTCTTTATTAGGAGAGCAGTGGCCGGACTATGGTCAACAAGGTTGGGATGCGGATGATGAAGAAATTCAAAGCCCACCCACCACCCACTTCGTAGCCACTGTCAATAATTTAAACGACGTGCTCGTCTTCGACTCCGAAGACATCGACGGTATGGACGACGATGTAGGAGATGAACATGAACCAACGCCTATAAGGCACTGGACAGCCACCTCATCTCATGATGTATACATGGTGGACACACCCAAAGGAAGCGACGACGAGGAACACAGGGATGCAATGAGGGATCATTCACTCGAAAAGCAATCAAAGTGGCAACGTAAGCGCTGCTCCAAGCCCCGCCTCGACAGAGACAGCAGCCATACAGACCCAGCCATAGAGCAGGACGAGCCGGCGGACGACGAACATGCCTTCGAGCAACCGTCCGAACAGGGCAACTTGGATAAACAAACCGAACACCCCGTCCCCGGCGAAAACAACAGTTCGGACGACCTTACGCCGGATAGGCTCATGGAGCAGAAAAACCTCCACGAAGGGCTCGTCGCTACTGCGCGTAGCCTGAAAAAGCAGAAGCGGAAGCTCAAAACTACGGAAGATGCACTCAGAATCAGATGGAGCAAAGTATGCAGCACCGCAGACAAATATGGCGGCAGTCGTCGCACAAAAAGCTATCCAAAGCGAAAGCTACTGCCTGAATTTGACGAGGAGGCCTTAGAGCCGCCGCAGTCAAAAAATAGGAAAGCCACCCGGTCGGATAGACGACCACATGGCCAGCATGGAGCGGCAAGCGGTGACGCACACAAGCCGGCACGCGATCCACCAAAGGATCCGCATCAAAAAGATGGCCTAGCCAGATCTATCTACGGGCCAAGAAAGCAAGCTCTAGTAA
This sequence comes from Triticum urartu, assembly GCF_003073215.2. Lineage (NCBI taxonomy): Eukaryota > Viridiplantae > Streptophyta > Magnoliopsida > Poales > Poaceae > Triticum > Triticum urartu. The sequence continues at coordinate 514,701,868 of NC_053022.1, read as the reverse complement.
GCAATGCAACACAACAAATATCCGAACATCACGGCACACCCAAATACAGGGGTGCCGCACACCCCCTATGATTCACCGATGAGGTGCTGGACCATGAATTTCCAGCGGGATTCAAGCCCGTAAACATAGAGGCGTATGACGGAACAACAGACCCTGGGGTCTAGATCGAGGATTATATCCTCCACATACACATGGCCAGAGGAGATGACCTCCACGCCATAAAATACTTACCCCTCAAGCTTAAAGGGCCAGCCCGGCATTGGCTCAAAAGCCTTCCCGAAAACACCATTGGAAGTTGGGAAGAGCTTGAGGGTGCTTCCGGGCAAATTTTCAAGGGACCTATGTCTGCCCTATGGATGCAGACGATCTCAGTCACATAACTCAACAGCCCGGAGAGTCAGCCCAGAAATTCTGGAACAGATTTCTTACTAAAAAGAATCAGATAGTCGACTGTCCGGACGCAGAAGCCCTAGCAGCTTTTAAGCATAACGTTCGAGACGAATGGCTCGCCAGACACCTCGGCCAAGAAAAGCCAAGAACAATGGCCGCATTAACAAGCCTCATGACCCGCTTTTGCGTAGGAGAGGACAGCTGGTTGGCAAGATGTAGCACCAGCGACCCAAGTACATCCGAAGTTAGGGATGGAAACGGAAAACCCCGACGCAACAAGGACCAGCGCCGGAATAAGAGAAACAGCCCAAAGAGCACGGCGGTCAACGCCGGATTCAAAAGCTCGTGGCAGAATCAGAGAAAGCCGCCCCTCAAGGATAACAGGGACGAGCTATCCAACTTAAACAAAATCTTGGACAAGATATGTCAAATACACAGTACTCCCGGGAAGCCTGCGAACCATACCCACAGAGATTGTTGGGTTTTCAAGCAATCCAGCAAACTCAACGCCGAACACAAGGGGTTCGACACACCAAGTGAGGAAGACGACGAACCCCACAAGCAGAGCACCAGGAAACAAAAGGATTTCCCACAAGAAGTCAAAATAGTAAACTTACTTCACGTGACAAACAGAATGGCGCCAACAGAGATACGTGCCATACGGCCTATCCCAAAGGAGTCCCGCCAATGGTTGTTAAAACCGATCACCTTCGACCATCAGGATTACTCTAGAAGTATCCGGAACGCAGGCTGGACTGCCTTGGTATTAGATCCAATAATCGGCGGACTCCACTTTACAAATGTCCTGATGGACGGTGGCAGCGGTCTAAACCTGTTACACCAGGACACAATCCGCAACATGGGGATAGACCCAATAAAAATTCGCCATAGCAAAACCTCCTTTCAAGGGGTAACGCCAGGCCCGGATGCCCGTTGCATGGGTTCTCTCCGGCTAGAAGTTATGTTTGGCTCCCCCGATAACTTCTGTCGCGAACAGCTAACTTTCCACATCGCCCCATTCTCAAGTAGCTATCAAGCACTGCTGGAACGCGAAGCTTTCGCCCGCTTTAACGCAATACGCATTATGCATCTCTCACGCTTAAGATGCCCGGTCCACGAGGTATCATCTCATTAAAGGGAAAACATTGAGTGTCCCCCCGCGCGGAAGACAGTGTGGCTGCCTTGACAGCCCCACAATAAAGCGGCTTCACCAGCCAAAGCACCTAAACAGGTCGTCAAGACCACGGACACGGCTAGATGAGTCCGGCATAAACATACAATTGATAAAGGCTTAATAGCCGTATACCCCTGTACTAGGGGCTCCGCGCATATAAAACAAGAGACAATAAAGCTCAATTTTACCCATTTCGATTTATACTTTGTTTATTTAGTATAACTCATGTTCGGCACGATCTTTCCTAAACTAAGTTCCTCTCTTTTACAGATGAACACCGTGCTACGCCCGTCCAGGATACGGCACAACGGAGACACAGGCGCAGACGTGCAGCAGGGACCTGTTCCAAGGATTCTTTTCAGATTAAGACCCTGCGTAAACCTTTTTTACTGTCTCTTGTTGATACACATCCCTTGGTTTCTTGGTATAACCAAGGAGGAGGCTGGCGTTTTGGCATGTGGCCACGTCAGAGTTTTGCGCGTACCTGGACACTAGGGTCTTATTACTAAGGGTGTTATCCCGCCCGCCCTCATAAAGACCGAATACCTTAGGGAGTGTTCGGCGTCGCGAGTTTGGCCTTATATGCATTAGCTCCGAATCATGTCTTTGGTCAAATGTTGGGTTTGCCCGGCTCCTGTGTTTTGCTACCTTACGTTCCGCTCTATCGGCTAAGGCGGCACCAGGAGAACTACTGCGATTGTGCCCCGGTTCGGCCAGGCGAGCACCTTAGTAGAGAAAGCCGAAAACTGACTGTCATGATATAGCGTGAGACTGGTCAACCACTCGATGACTTACCGGAATCTTTAGGATTCCTCCGCATTAACGAAGGGCCGCTTCCCGGCCAGGCACATACGCGCCCTGAGTTCGGGCGAGCGCAGGCACCACCAGGGGCTATATAAGTAGCCTCACTGTCAAACTCCTATGGCTAAGTGAAAGTGATAAAGCATCATAGTCCGATTGCCTAGTTCGCTGCGCTATCACCTCCTTTGTAGGACCAAGACGTTGGATCAACTGTGAAAATGCACCTTCTGCGAACACCCCCGCATTATGTGCGTGGGGGCTAAAGCCGACGACTGCCATCTTGCAGATTATATATACATATATGTTAAACGGCCGCACAGGAGGTATTATAATACTTGCAGGCACAAGTATAAAAAGCTTCTACAATTTATCAAAATATTGTTTTACAATAATATATGCTATTCGAATATAGTATCCTTCGAGCACTGCGTCTCTATTAAACGAGCACCTTGCAGAACTTCCTGAAAATAGTGCTCGGCAGGTACTCGGCTTCCATCTGAGTCTGGGGATGCAACAACGGTGGCCTCCATTTCCGCCCAGTATGTCTTCACACGGGCAAGAGCCATCTGCGCACCCTCTATGCACGCTGACCTCTTCATCGCATCGATATGCGGCGCCGCACCAAGGAACTGCTGCACTAAGTTGAAATAACTTTTCGGCTCCGGCCTCTCTAGCCACAGATGACTCATGACATACTTCATGGCGAGTCCAGACAACCTATTTAGCTCGGCCCATTCAGCCAAACGATCGGCTAATGACAGTGGACGCTCTGGATTGTGGAACTGCGACCAAAAGAGCTTTTCCACTTCGCGATCTTCTTGATCTCGGAAGTGTTCGGCCGCATCTGCGGCACTCGCTGCCAAATCCAGATAGGTGTCCGCCGTACTCCACATCCGGTCTAACGGAGCATGTTTAGGATCACAGAACTTCCTCCGCAGCATAAAGGGCTTTCCAGCCGCGATCTCTCCGGCCTGACGCAGCTCCTCCTTCATAGCTCTCATTGTAGAGCGAGCATCCTTGGCATCAGAAACGACCTTCTCTAGGTCCGTCTGTTCCGCCCGATCTTCTTTTTCAAGAAGATTGCAACGGTCAGTAGCGTTCTTCAGCTTCACGGCCATCTCGGTCATTTCCCTCTTGCTTCGGCAGTGAGCAGCCTGTTCGGCTTTCAACTCTTCAATTGCCTTTCCGGCAGCCGCATCACTTTTCCTGGCTTGCTCCTTGGCTCGGGAAAGTTCCGCCCGAAGATTCTCCATGGCAGCAGCACCATCTGCATCAAGCGCACACATTGTAAGATACCGGCATAAAGCTCCTCTTACCAGGTGCCGCCGGAGGAATTACATACCTTGTGCCTAGGGATAAAAACGGAGCGGAAACGGACGAAACTAAGTGCTATCATATTTGTTTTCACATTTTTTTGCAGAAGTGGAAACGAATACAGAAACCCCGGAAATGAATACGGAAACAGATACTACCGGAAACGGACACGAGGCGAATACAAAGCAGACACGGAAACAAAAATAGGCATCGATCGGAACTTCAAAAACCCCTTGAATCATAGAGAAATACACACAAAACAAACAAATTTAATGAGTTGTTCACACCACTACAAAATAAGAGCAACTTAGCATAGTATTGTAGTAGTACCAGACAATTGCGTATATGGTCAAGCTGAGTACATGTGTTGTAGTAGCAGTTGGGCCTTAGATCCATTCTACTAATTGTGTCATTGTGTTCTCTTTAGTGGTCGGGCTACAAAGTAGCTATAGGTCTATTGTAATAACAGAAATTCCATATTCATGGAAACGGAAAGTTCCGTTTCCATGCAAGTTCCACCGGAAAACACTGCTCCGTTTTTGTTTCCGTTTCCGCATAAAAAATTCCATTTCCACTTCCATTTTGCAAATTTCCATTTCCGTTTTCATATTTCCTCTCCATTTCCATTTTTCCTCCGGAAAAACGGAAAGTTTCCACTCCATTTTCATCCCTACTTGTGCCTCGTCAAGCCGCTTGTTGACAAGTGCGATGTCGGCATCGGCCACATCAAGTTCCCGCTTTAGCTCGGCAAATTCGTCAGTCCGGCTTGCCACCGGACACTTCGCCACCTACGTATGAAGGCGGCATATTAGACCTGGGATTATGATCCTCTGTGCGCCGTCACTTTTGACAATGCACAGAGTCTCAGGGGCTACTATCTACACAGGGCGCATCTTATTTATGCGCAACTGTCCAAAAAGGGTACATTATTTAGCGTACCTTAAAACCTGTCAGCAAACTCCTGACGGCCTCGTGCAATCCGCTCTCCGCAGATGAAATCCTCTCAATCACCGTACCCATCAATGCACGGTGCTCCTCTGAGATAGATGCTCGCCCTAGCAGATCCTTCAGCTCCTCCGACCGCGCACCAGACGGCGCCGGACTCGTCCGATGGCCCTTTTCGAAGGCCGGACACGGAGGGCTTTGGGGGCCATATGACTACCTTCCGGCTCTGCCGGATTCGAAGAAACCCTCCGCGACGATACCTCAGGGTCGCCCGCCTCGCAAGGCAGTACGGCAGGGGGAGGCGTTCCGCTCTCCATCATCTCCGGAAGAAGATCCCCCAAAGACGAGCTCTGCTGAGAAGGGCTAAGGTCCGAGCTACAAGAGCCGGACACTACCTTTGTGTTCAAAATCTTCTATGAAGTACTTGGAGGAGGAACCCACCTTGCAATGCCGAAGACAATCTGCGTGCCGGACTCATCGTCATTGAAGCCTGGTTCAGGGCTACTAAGGGAGTCCTGGATTAGGGGGTGTCCGGATAGCCGAACTATACCTTCGGCCAGACTCCTGGACTATGAAGATACAAGATTGAAGACTTCGTCCCGTGTCCGGAAGGGACTTTCCTTGGCGTGGAAGGCAAGCTTGGCGATACGGATATGTAGATCTCCTACCATTGTAACTGACTCTGTGTAACCCTAGCCCTCTCCGGTGTCTATATAAACCGGAGGGTTTTAGTCCGTAGGACGAACAACAATCATACCATAGGCTAGCTTCTAGGGTTTAGCCTCTCTGATCTCGCAGTAGATCTACTCTTGTACTACCCATATCATCAATATTAATCAAGCAAGACGTAGGGTTTTACCTCCATCAAGAGGGCCCGAACCTAGGTAAAACATTGTGTCCCCTGCCTCCTGTTACCATCCGCCTAGACGCACAGTTCGGGACCCCCTACCCGAGATCCGCCGGTTTTGACACCGACAATATACCACAAATTTCAGGAATAATTTATACAAGCTCGAAGGTAGAGCATGCTTGAGAAAGCAGAGGATATAATTTACCAAAGGCATTATGTATCCGGGGAAGAACTCACAAGGTGATTGAATATGAAGGACACTGTCGGATGATATTTCAACAAAGGATCCGACGGTCCATAGCGAAGCTGATGTGAGTATCGGCACACAACCAGAGGAAGAAACAATGCGAAGGCATTGGATTATAGAAGCAACTAGCTAATTCAAAGCTCACATGTAAAGGAATTATGATTTTCAAATCAAGGGATCAGAAGCAAACGCTCTGATTAAGGATGGATAGGTTGAGTAAGCTTAGGGGTAAAATCTACAACAATTTATTGGTCGAGATTCAGCTCATGTTTAAAATGACGTCTGAGCCGAAAGGATGAATTCTAGGATCTGATTGAGGATTGCGAGCATTCACAACATTTTGAATCAACGGACTCAAAATGATAATGACAAGGGATGCCAATATGATTACGAGACTTATGGGATTAACCATAATGCCAGCAAGCAAGAATTTCAAGAGCAATACGGTCCTAAGGATTTTCGGAAGATCGAATGGTATTTCGAAGATTGGTGACATACATGAATCAACCGGGGAGGAGTGGATACTCGGTAAGGGTGAGAAATTATCCGTAGGGATATTCATGTGGCAAGAACTGCAAGGCAGTAGACACAAAGTATTCTCGGAACATTAGAGAGAATTTTGGGGTATCTTGTAATAACAAGATCAACTGGGAATAAAAGTAAGAACGACATGTGTAAGTATTTATCCATAGGGATGTTTCGGTGGTAGGGAATTGCAAAAGCGACAGGCACAAGGTCTCGAGAGAATATTGGAGAGTATCTTCGAATTCTTCTGGTTCACGGAGCAATCATCTGGAGTGGGGGGTTCTCCGGGAGGAAGTAGTAATGAGATCCTAAAGTTAGATTTTAGTAAATTCAGTAAACCCGAATAGAAGAGAGATCAGAGTCCCGGAGTAAAGGTCAAGGAGTAAAAGATCCTAATACCACCCAGATGGCGACGTCGGCCCGTAAGGCACACAGCCATGTTAGTAAAAAGTTTTGCAATGCCTAGACTCGACTTCGGCCAAGGAGTGTGGAAGGGGGATTCCTACAGGCAGTCGGCTCTGATACCAACTTGTGACGCCCCGATTCAATCGTACACTAATCATACACGCAAACATGTACGATCAAGATCAGGGACTCACGGGAAGATATCACAAAACAACTCTACAAATAAAATAAGTCATACAAGCATCATATTACAAGTCAGGGGCCTCGAAGGCTCGAATACAAGAGCTCGATCATAGACGAGTCAACGGAAGCAACAATATCTGAGTACAGACATAAGTTAAACAAGTTTGCCTTAAGAAGGCTAGCACAAACTAGGATACAGATCGAAAGAGGCGCGGGCCTCCTGCCTGGGATCCTCCTAAACTACTCCTGGTCATCGTCAGTGGGCTGCACGTAGTAGTAGGCACCTCCAGTGTAGTAGTAGCCGTCGTCAACGGTGGCGTATGGATCCTGGGCTCCAACATCTGGTTGCGACAACCAGGTAGAATGGAAAGGGGAAAAGAGGGAGAAAAGCAACCGTGAGTACTCATCCAAAGTACTCGCAAGCAAGGATCTATACTACATATGCATGGGTATATGTGTAAAGGGCCATATCGGTGGACTGAACTGCAGAATGCCAGAATAAGAGGGGGATAGCTAATCCTGTCGAAGACTACGCTTCTGGCCACCTCCGTCTTGCAGCATGTAGAAGAGAGTAGACTGAAGTCCTCCAAGTAGCATCGCATAGCATAATCCTACCCGGCGATCCCCTCCTCGTCGCCCTGTTAGAGAGCGATCACCGGGTTATATCCGGCACTTGGAAGGGTGTGTTTCATTAAGTATCCGGTTCTAGTTGTCATAAGGTCAAGGTACAACTCCAAGTCGTCCTGTTACCGAAGATCACGGCTATTCGAATAGATAAACTTCCCTGCAGGGGTGCACCACATAACCCAACACGCTCGATCCCATTTGGCCGGACACACTTTCCTGGGTCATGCCCGGCCTCGGAAGATCAACACGTCGTAGCCCTACCTAGGCACAACAGAGAGGTCAGCACGCCGGTCTAAATCCTATGGCGCAGGGGTCTGGGCCCATCGCCCATTGCACACCTGCACGTTGCGTGGGCGGCCGGAAGCAGAACTAGCCCCCTTAATACAAGAGCAGGCTTACGTTCCAATCCAGCGCGCACCGCTCAGTCGCTGACGTCACGAAGGCTTCGGCTGATACCACGATGTCGAGTGCCCATAACTGTCCCCGCGTAGATGGTTAGTGCGTATAGGCCAGTGGCCAGACTCAGATCAAATACCAAGATCTCGTTAAACGTGTTAAGTATCTGTGAACGCCGACCAGGGCCAGGCCCACCTCTCTCCTAGCTGGTCTCAACCTGCCCTGTCGCTCCGCCACAAAGTAACAATCGGGGGCCGTCGGGAACCCAGGCCCACCTCTACCGGGATGGAGCCACCTGCCCCTTCAGCCCCCAACTCCGAATAGTACCACAGGTAATGTAACAGTGTAAAGTATATAGTATATGCCTGTGATCACCTCCTGAAGTGATCACGGCCAAGTAGTATAACATGGCAGACGGACAAGAGTGCAGGGCCACTGATGGAACACTAGCATCCTATACTAAGCAGTAGGATAGCAGGTAAAGGTAACAGCAGTAGTAGCAAGGATAGGCTATGCATCAGAATAGGATTAACGGAAAGCAGTAACATGCTACACTACTCTAATGCAAGCAGTAGAGAGAAGAGTAGGCGATATCTGGTGATCAAAGGGGGGGCTTGCCTGGTTGCTTTGGCAAGAAGAAGGGACGTCGGTGACGTAGTCGACCACAGGGGCATCAGCATCGTCACGGGGTCTACCGAAGTGAAGAGGGGGGAGAAACAGTAAATACATAGCAAGCAAGTGCATAACAGGACAATAGGCAGAGTTAGACGTGTTCTAACACGGTATGAGGTGATACCGGTGAAGGGGGGAAACATCCGGGAAAGTATTCCCGGTGTTTCGCGTTTTTGACAAATGAACCGGAGGGGGAAAGTTGCATGTTCGATATGCTAGGGATGTGTGGCGGACGAACGGGCTGCGTATTCGGATTCATATCGACGTTCGGAGAAACTTTCATGTACAAAGTTTTTTCATCTGAGTTACGGATTATTTTATATGATTTTCCAAAGTTTTAAATGATTTTCAAATTTTCTAGATTTACTTGTAATTCGAAAATAAATGGGAAAATGCTAGGTGCACCCAGATCTGTGTACACAGAAGTGCACCATAGAATGACATGTGGGTCCACGGGGTCCCAGTTGACTAGTCAAACTTTGACTGGTCAACAAGGGGTGGGACCCCACCTTCATTGTTTAGTAGACTTAAGTTAACAGTTTGTTTTAGACTAATTAGGTTTTAGTTAATTAATTTAACTAATTAAATTACTAATCAACTAATTAATTAATTTATTATTTATATCCTCTGTTTTTTTAACCTCTCTCTTTTTTTGGCAGGGCCCAGGTGGCAGTGGCCAACCGGCCTCCTGACCGGGCACTATGCACCGGCGACCACTGTCATGCGCAGGGGGGCAAGGGTCGGCCGGTAACGGGGCGGCTCCGGTGGAGGGCAGCGCCGGTGCCGGCGAGACGAGCGGGGCGGGCGCTGCAGGAAAAGGGCGTAGGCAGGGAGCAGCGGCGGTAGCAGTAGCGAGCAATGGCGGGCGGCAGCGTGTCTCGGGCGCGTCGGTGGAGCAGTGCGGCGTGAGGACGAGCAGGCAGGGTGGCGGAGCGGGGCAGCACGGGCATGCGGCCAGTGCACCACGCCCAGGCGGACGCGGCCAGGGGATGGGTTGAGCGCGCGGGTACGGCAGGGGGAACCCAGGTCGCGGGCTGGGCGCGGTGAACGCGTCCAGAGGCAAGCGGGCACGCGGAGCTCCAGGGCAGCACGGCAGGCGCGGGGCGGAGGCCGGCGCGGGCGCAGCCTGGTCGTGCACGGAGCAAGGCACCGGGCGTAGCAACGGGAGGACGCGAACGGCGATTACGGCGACGAGGTTGAGAGGGGGTCGTCGGAGAGGCTCACAGCGGAGCTCGTGGAGGTCTCGGTGAAGCCGGTGGAGGTCGAGGCCGTCCACAGAGGCAGGGGTGCGGCGCGAGGTTGGAGGAGCCGGCGGGGAGGGGTTGGGACGAGGGGGATCCGGCGGAGGGGCTCGGTACGGCGATGTTGGAGGAGCTACAGGGCGGAGGCGGCGGCCATTGGGCGCGTGCGCGTCGAGAGGAGGGGACCGAATAGGGGCGCCCCTCCCCTGCACGTCTGTGTGCGTGTGTCGTGTGTGCGCGGGAGGCGGCGCTGGAAGGGTGACGAGGGGAAAGGGGAATCGTGGGGGGTACAGGTTAGGGTTCGGTGGGAGTGGGGAGTTAAGGGGAGGAGTGGGGATGGGCCGGCCTAGGTGGTGGCCTGGTGGGCCGAGGCCCATGGGAGAGGGGGTGGCCTATGCTTTTATTTTAGTTTTTTTGTTTTCCGTTTTACTTATTTTCTTCTCTATTTTATTTTATTGTTTAATTTTTTTTGTTTTCTAAAATATACAATTGGCACCAAAAATAGTGTTGTAATTTAAACCTCTCTAATAACAAGTTTGACCACTAAAGAAAATAGTCTAGCATTTCATAATAATAAAAGGCATTTTTAATTAAACGTTTAAATCACTATCTTATTTAGTTTTGAACATGTAAACACATTATAAAAATGTGGTCTCTCCTCTAATATTTATTATGGATTATTTTCCCCCTCTAGAAGATTTTAGTTTTATTGTTTGAAAACTTTATTGTTCGACTTTATTTTAAATTTGAATTTTGGATCGGTTTTGAACTAACGTGAGATTAACCACATTAATCATGATGACGTGGCATCATTAGTAGAGGTTACTGTAGCTTAACGATCCGGTCGTCACACCAATCCCCTAAACCCCAAAGTTATTCCACATGAGTCCACTATACCTACCTATATACGGTATCTACCTGCCGTTCCAAGTAAATTTGTATGTGTCAAACTCTAAACCTTCAAATAAATATCCTGTTTTGTATGCTCGAATAGCTCATGTATCAACTAGGGTTGTCTGTATCTTCCATGTTAGGCGGGTTATTCTCAAGAGGAGTGGACTCCGCTCCTCACTCATGAGATAAATGGCTGGTCACCGGGATGCCCAGTCCCATGCTTTATGCAAACTAAATCAAAATAATTGCAAACAAAACTCCCCCTGGGACTCTTGTTAGTTGGAGGCACTCGTTGTTTCGAGCAAGCCATGGATTGATGCTTGTTGGTGGAAGGGGGAGTATAAACTTTACCATTCTGTTTGGGAACCGCCTATAATGTGTGTAGCATGGAAGATATTGCCATCTCTTGGTTGTTATGTTGACAATGAAAGTATACCTCTCAAAATATTATTCACCTCTATTTCAAAACCGAGCTCTGTCACCTCTACAAATCCCTGCTTCTCTCTGCGAAGGGCCTATCTATTTACTTTCATGTTGAGTCATCATCCTTTTATTAAAAAGAACCAGTTCGAGAGCACCGCTGTCATTTGCATTCATTATTGTTAGTTTACATTGAGTATGACCTGACTGGATCTCTTTTACCATGAATCAGTTCTTGGTCTTTAAAGGTGCTCTGCATTTATGTTTTGCGGTCTCAGAAAGGGCTAGCGAGATACCATCTTGTTATATCATATTATGATTGTTTTGAAAAAGTGTTGTCATCCGAGATTTATTATTATTGCTCGCTGGTTGATTATGCTATTGGTATGAGTAAACTTGATACCTAAGCGTTATTGCGAATGTGGTTAGTTATAATCTTTGCTGAAAACTTGAATGCTGACTTTACATATTTACAACAACAAGAGCAAACAGAGTTTGTAAAAGTTTTTCTTTATCACTTTCAGTTTGTCAACTGAATTGCTTGAGGACAAGCAAAGGTTTAAGCTTAGGGGAGTTGATACATCTCCGTCGTATCTACTTTTCCAAACACTTTTGCCCTTGTTTTGGACTCTAACTTGCATGATTTGAATGGAACTAATCCAGACTGACGTTGTTTTCAGCAGAATTACCATGGTGTTATTTATGTGCAGAAACAAACGTTCTCGGAATGACCTGAAACTTCACGGAGCAACTTTTTGGAAAATATAAAATATACCTGCAAAAGATGAAGGCCAGGGGGCCCACCACCTGTCCACGAGGGTGGGGGCGCGCCTGCCCCCCTAGGGCACGCCCCCTACCTCGTGGGCCCCCTAGTGCCTCTCCGACTCCAACTCCAACTCCATATATTGTGTTTCGGGGAGAAAAAATCAGAGAGAAGAATTCATCACGTTTTACGATACGGAGCCACCGCCAAGCCCTAAAACCTCTCGGGGGCATATCTGGAATCCGTTCGGGGCTCTGCAGAGGAGAATCCGTCGCCATCGTCATCATCAACCATCCTCCATCACCAATTTCATGATGCTCACCGCCGTGCGTGAGTAATTCCATCATAGGCTTGTTGGACGGTGATGGGTTGGATGGGATCTATCATGTAATCGAGTTAGTTTTGTTAGGGTTTGATCCCTAGTATCCACTATATTCTGAGATTGATGTTGCTATGACTTTGCTATGCTTAATGCTTGTCACTAGGGCCCGAGTGCCATGATTTCAGATCTGAACCTATTATGTTTTCATCAATATATGAGTGTTATTGATCCTATCTTGCAAGTCTATAGTCACCTATTATGTGTTATGATCCGCTAACCCCGAAGTGATAATAATCGGGATACTTACCGGTGATGACCATAGTTTGAGGAGTTCATGTATTCACTATGTGCTAATGCTTTGTTCCGGTACTCTATTAAACGGAGGCCTTAATATCCCTTAGTTTCCATTAGGACCCCGCTGCCACGGGAGGGTAGGACAAAAGATGTCATGCAAGTTCTTTTCCATAAGCATGTATGACTATATTCGGAATACATGCCTACATTATATCAATGAACTGGAGCTAGTTCTGTGTCACCCTAGGTTATGACTATTACATGATGAACCGCATCCGGCATAATTCTCCATCACCGATCCATTGCCTACGAGCTTTCCATATATTGTTCTTCGCTTATTTACTTTCCCGTTGCTATTGCTATCATCACTACAAAAAACCAAAAACATTACTTTTGCTACTGTTACCTTTTGCTACCGTTACCACTACTATCATATTACTTTGCTACTAAACACTTTGCTGCAGATACTAAGTTTCCAGGTGTGGTTGAATTGACAACTCAGCTGCTAATACTTGAGAGTATTCTTTGGCCCCCCTTGTGTCAAATCAATAAATTTGGGTTGAATACTCTACCCTCGAAAACTGTTGCGATCCCCTATACTTGTGGGTTATCATAGAGCACCTTTATAATCACCCAGTTACGTTGTGGCGTTTGGTAGCACACAAAGCGTTCCTCCAGTAAACGGGAGTTGCACAATCTCATAGTCATAGGAACATGTATAAGTCATGAAGAAAGCAATAGCAACATACTAAACGATCAAGTGCTAAGCTAACGGAATGGGTCAAGTCAATCACATCATTCTCTAATGATGTGATCCCGTTAATCAAATGACAACTCATGTCTATGGCTAGGAAACTTAACCATCTTTGATTCAACAAGCTTGTCAAGTAGAGGCATACTAGTGACATTCTGTTTGTCTATGTATTCACACATGTATCAAGTTTCCGGTTAATACAATTCTAGCATGAATAATAAACATTTATCATTAAATAAGGAAATAAATAATAACTTTATTATTGCCTCTAGGGCATATTTCCTTCACTCGAAGCCATTCTGCTTCGACGCATGATGTGTCTAATGTTGTGAGTTCTGCTTCCATAGTCGATCTGGTTAAGATCGTCTGCTTGCAAGACTTTCAGGAAACAGCACCACCACCAAGTGTAAAGATATATCCACTTGTGGCTTTCATCTCATCAGCATCAGATATCCAATTAGAATCACAATACTCTTCAAGTACCGTTAGGTACCCAGAATAGTGAATACCATAGTTTGCATTACCTTGCAAGTAACGCATCACTCGCTCAACAGCATGCCAATACACATCTCCTAAATTGGAAACAAACCGACTCAGTTTGCACACACCAAATGAGATGTCAGGACAAGTAGCACAAGCTAGGTACATTAGTGAACCAACCACTTGAGAATATCTCAATTGATCTACAGCCGTGCCTTCGAGGTTTCGAATCCGGACGCTAGGATCATATGGTGTTGTAGAAGGTTTGCAGTCCGAATATCCAAAACGGCTCAAAATCTTCTCAACATAGTGGGATTGCAAAAGTGTAATTCCACCCTCAGTATTTCTCAGTAGCTTGATGTTCAAGATAACATCATTCATCTCAAAGTTATTACATAGAAAGGCCTTGACCTCCTCAATGACTTTGAGGTGGGTCCCAAATATTAGTATGTCATCAACATACAAACACAGTATAACTCCTTTGCCCCCACCATAGCGATAGTATACACATTTGCCAACTCCGTTAACAACAAAGCCAACAGATGTCAGAGTAGTGTTGAACTTCTCATGCCATTGCTTAGATGCTTGTCCATGAGTTATTGAGTGTTTTCAGTTGTTTACACAAAATAGAAGGGGAAAAGGAAGAAAAGAATGGCCCACCGGCCAAAGGCAACAACACTAGTGATTAGGGAAACTCCAATATGGACCATCAAATTGCCCCTAAATATTCGAATCGAGATCAGTCCGAGCATTTTTAGCTGTCCAACGGTGGTTACCAAAATTGTCCGCACCAATTCAGATGTCCAAAATCTCACAAACCAAAACCAAATTGCGGGCGGTTTGCGGGCGTCCATACGTCCATCATGTATGCATCTGGCAATGAGGACCCACCCAAAAACCCTCTCCTACTGCATCCGCTCACCTCCACCCCGCATTCATCTGGCAATACGGACCCATCCAATAACCCGCCATCGCATCCGCTCACCTCTGCGACACATTCATGTTGGTTCAAATCGGACATGACATGACGTGATGGCTTTCGACTACATTCAGCCGGTTAACCGACCATCCGCCTACCCGACATTCATACCGGTGCGGCGAATAAGACGCCAACTCCAAGAGTCCCCCATTAAAGCCGTTGCTCCGCCTCTCCCGCCATGTTCGCTTGCTCTCCGCGCTACATTCTTCATGTCGGTTCATAGTGGACGTGACCAAACGGGACGATGAGACCACTTCCTACTGCATTCAAGCCGGTTAATCGGCAGTCCGTCTTCCCGGCATTCATAGCGCGCGGTGAACGAGAAGCCAACTTAGGGCACCCGCATTCAAGCCACTGCTCCGCCTGCCTGGGCACCTGTTATTTATAGCCGGATGGTGACGCCACAAAACCTGACCCCCTCCATGCCCCATCTCCCTCCATCCAAGTCACCGGCGCACTGCCACTTCCTCCAATTCTCCTTCGTCTACCGCCGTCACAATGGCCGAGACCGGCCATGAGTACTGGAAGAGCCTTGATGTGAAGCCGCCATGAAGTCGCCATGAGCCTGTGTATTTGCCTCCCCTCTGCATGCCGCTCCAGTGACCAGTGGTTGGGGTGGGGGGATCCCAGTGCTTCCGCCCCGGTTAGTAGTTTAGGCTAGGGTTTTAGTCCTTGCAGGTGTGGCGCTTCTATCTGGAGTTTGTTTTCCGTGCTCAGATCCTCCTCGAGTTCGTCCATCTGGACATTGTCGATGAAGCTCCGACGTAGATTCGTGCCATCTCCTTGGGGCGGTGAGGTTATGGTTTATTGTCAAATGGCGAGATTTGGTGTCAGGTGCTTCAAATCTATTCAAGGTTCAACGATGAAAACTGCGGCTCCAGAGTGCTAGTCCTTAGGGGCACATGCACGAAGACTTTCCGGCTATATAATCGACAAGGTCAAGCTGGCTCCGATAGGGGAGCGCAGTGGCGGTGCCGGGATCAGAAGTCTGTGATGTCATTTCAAATCTGTGATGTCAAATACATGTGTTTTCACTAATTTTATAAAAAACATACATGATTTCTACTTGTGTACAGAGGATTTGCCAAAAACCTGTGTGGTCAATCGACCACACTCCTCTCAACGTGGCTCTGCCACTGGGGGAGTGGCGACAACGGCGCGTCGACGGCTCATTCTGACGGCGGTAGTGATTATTCGGTGGTCTTGGAATCTTAGGCCCTGTTCGGGAATTGTCCAACTCCGTAGAATACGGGAGCTGACGGAGCACCACTTTCGCAACTCCCAGAAAATACACCGCAGGCCGCTCCGCTCCGGCCGCTTCAGGAGCGGAGCTGCGGAGCCGGAGAGCTGCCGAACAGGCTCTTAATGTAATTTTTTTATTATGTTTGAGATACTTTGTACTTTCGATGAACTTTGATAATAGATCTGGATCATTTTTGGAAGAGAAAAAACTCGGTTGCATGGACGTCCATAACTCCCACAACTCAGGGTGCTCGGTCCCTGGCGTTCATGAGTAGGGTTATATTGCGGAATCTGGAAAAAAAAGGGTTATTACGGTGATGGTGTACTGGTCCCCGGCGTGCGGACGAGAAAGATTTCTCTGATAATGGGGGAGTTCATGAAGGAGAAGGCACAGATCACGTGGAGCACGGTGCTGCTAGAAAACAAGGGGGACTTTGTCTGTGGCGGAACCTACTAGTGAAGGCAAGAACAGAGCCAGCGTGCTTAGCTGCTTGGTGGGGCCTGAGGGAGCTAGTTGATAACAGTCAAGTTAGCTTCAGTTCGATGCAAGCACAAGCAAGTCGTTGTAGTATAGTGGTAAGTATTCCCGCCTGTCACGCGGGTGACCCGGGTTCGATCCCCGGCAACGGCGTTTTTTGTTTTTTAGTACCCACATGTTTGGCTTGGGTCTTAAAGGTAGCCCACAAAGTATGTTTACTACTCACTCCGTTTTATAATATATAGATTTTTTGATAATTGAACTTAACAATCTTCGATTAACAGAAACCTATTTATATCTACAATATCAAATATAGACAACATAAAAGTATGACTCGTGATTTTTTTTGAACTGGCCTATAACCCCTTTACATCGCAATTGAATTTGATGCTGTCCAGGTTTTTGCCTCATGGCATTCGTTTCGACGGCGGGCGAATGAAGTGGGTTCGATCCCCGGCAACGGTGCTTTTTTATTTTAGTACCCAACATGTTTGGCTTGGGTCTTAAAGGTAGCCAACAAAGTATGTTTACTACTCACTCCATTTTATAATATATAGATTTTTTGATAGTTAAACTTAACAATCTTTGATCAACAGAAACCTATTTATATCTACAATATCAAATATAGACAACATAAAAGTATGACTTGTGATTTTTTTTTCCGAACCGGCCTATAACTCCTTTACATCGCAAATGAACGTAAATACAATACTTCTAGAAACAATTAGGGGGTAGGGAGAGAGGTAATGCGAGCTCAAGCACTGCCAGGAAACCCACTTCATTTGCCCGCCGTCGAAACGAATGCCATGAGGCAAAAACCTGGACAGCATCAAATTCAACAATCATCTTTTTTTTTTGCGGGGGCAAATTCAACAATCTCAATACTACTACAGCCTATTACACCAAAAGCCAGCAGGGGGCAGGATACCACCGCAAGTCTTAACTGCAAGCACAGCAAAAGCTAATTAGGGGACCAGAACCCAGCTGAACAAAGCGCCAAATTAGACAGCCCATCTATTCTCATTCTATCGGACGCCTCACAGCATTGCACATCTTCATCAGATGCATAGTGTGACTTGTGATGTACCCTAGGATATGTATTTCGTATTCTAGAGACAACATGAAAGTATGTCTTGTGATGTACCCTAGGATATGTATTTCATATTCTAGATCTATATGTTTTTCTCTACAAACTTGGTCAAAGTTTGTAAATTTTGACTTTTTAAGAAATCTATATGCGATACATTATGTAATGGAGGGAGTGCTAAATTCTTTTGGATTCCTCGTTGTTTCCAGATAGACTATCGGCTGCACGTCACCCCCACACCAAGTAATGGTCAACCCTTCTTTCGGGGCACATCACGTCGCCGTTTGCTAGAAGTGAAGTGACGCCAAGCAAATTATATCACAGGATTCACAGCACAGTTTCGCTCTGAGGTCCAAGTATCAACACTAGTATATCATGGTGCGACAATGGCGGCACCAAACACATCATCCTCGTTTGTCCCAGGATAAACATCACCAATGGGACCGACCCAAATCACTCTTTCTAAATTTCTAACAACTTTGACGCGAATTTCACACCAAACGGGGGATCTTCGCCTCACTGCCGCTTTTTAGCTTTCGACCGAGACGCATCCTTCCTCATCGTCCAAAATGCCGCGCGGTATCGATTCTGCGACTCAAACCAGATGCTGAGATAAGACCGGTTGTCGTACATAGATTGAATTCAATGTTATACGTCACATAATTCAGTCAACTGTTAGTAGTTTACCTGCATCATCGATACCATATTTGCTGTGTAAGTGGTATCTATCATTTTCTCCACCTGCAAAATTGCATGTTAATAAAATCTGTGGAAACAGCGATAGTCAATTTATAGTGCATAAACCCTCACCTCCATCACAAATCCATAATGGTAAGCTACCCTTTTCACGTCTTCCAAACTTAGTTCGATAGACATATCCTGAGTTCAAGGAGACAAATTATGTCAACTGATAATGCCACCTTCAATTAGTATAAATAATGGGGGTCAAGAAAAGAGTAATTACATCATCTGGTCCATAGGCATCAGCAAAGTGATAAAGAAGCGGACCCATGTTTACCCAGACCTGTTGATTCAAATTGCCGCAGTTACTTATTGATTATAGTAAATACAGAAAGAGCAGGTATAATAGCATTGGAGAGTGGAGAAACAACTTATACTAAATAATGACTTCCTACCAATCAGCTCACAAAATAACATGTGCACTACTGGTTCTCATGAAGAACATATATCCTAATTAAAATCTTAGAGCAAGTGAACTCACTCCACCATCTTTGAGAATTTTTGATATTATCTCAATATATTCAACAATATTGTGTGCCGTATCGAGGAAGAAGCAAGTTACAACAGCATCCCATGCAGCTGGAAGAGCAGATAAGAATTGTAAGAGTGTCAAAACAGCATTTATCCATTACGCAAGTACGGACTATACAAAATGAGAAAAGTAATAATGCAAGCAGTAAACAGAGAAATGCAAGAACATTGAACTCCAAGAGGACTTCAACTTGTTGTCATCCATGAGAAAAGTAATAATGCATCAGTAGCCTACATGGTTACAGAAGGGGTGTGCTTTAGTCCTCTCCAAGTTAATACCGACAAACGCAAAGCAGATTAAATTACAGGCTTGTTTTGCAACCACTCAGGCACCCACTACATTAGTACAAAACTGTTGAGATTTTTCTTTTGAAAGTTAACAAAGGCATTACTCCTAACGCAATTTATGTATTATATGCAGCCCTGAAACAAAACCAAACAAAGTAGCAGAACAAAAAATACTGAATATGTTTCCCGCGAAAGCATGCTTTGTACTTCATATGTACATGATGCAACAACACCACAGATTATGATCTGGCAGTTTAACCCAACAGAATAAATCATGCTTTTCCTTGTGATTTCAAATTCCGACAATCTGACAAACAAAATCAGCTCAAACTTTCTCTCCTTTTAGGATACAAACAAGATGCAGCTTGCAATTATTAACACGTTTATATGCTTAGACAAGATGGAGTGATGGACTGACCCCATTACAGGAGTATCCATGTGTCAATAATTATTTAACCACACTGCGTCTAACAATCCAACCACCTTATTTCAGTTTCCTGCAGTTACATGCCTCTTTAATGGAGGATTGTAGCAAGCAAAAGCACAGTTAAGCTGATTCTGAAACAACATATAACTCTTTAGTTGAGAAAGTCGTGTAAGGGTCAATTTTTTCATCATTAATGCACCTAAAACTAGAAGCTTTCCTGGTCCGTGAGAAGAACGTTCAGTATTCCTTTAACATAATAACCAATAGTTCATGTGGCAAATATGTGCACCACAAGCCAAAGGGCCCCAGAACACTCTTCAAATCATAAATCATTTTGACCCCTGTCCAACTAAAAGGTGTCATGTCCAACAGTTAGGTGTAGCAGAGATGTGCATGCTGACATGAATATGTGGCCACACAAGAAAGGATCGGGTCCGGATTGATGATATACGTGATAGAGTTGGGGTAGCACCAATTGAAGAGAAGCTTATCCAACATCGTGTGAGATGGGTTTCAGCTCTAGCCTACCCCCACTTGTTTGGGATTGAAAGGCTTTGTTGTTGTTCTTGTTTGTTTGACCCCTGCTTAGTTTACTAAAAGCCCCAATCGTAAGAGAGCAAGTGATCTTACATTCTTGGCTTTCCTCATTGTAGACCTCTACAAAATCTCCAGCACACATCGAAAATCCTTCGGTTATCCCAGCACTGTTAATAGAAAAGAGGACCCAATACAAGTGAGCTAAATATACCAACGTGAAGCATACAAACATATGACAATCAGTGTATCCGCGAGAAATCAAAGTCCACACTCAATAGAAATAAAATTTCAGCTTTTGCCTACAGTATAAATAATGCCAGCAGACTGAAACAAGCTCTATCAGTAAACTCAAACTCAAATGAAACAAAATTTAGATTAGGAAGTCAAATGTAACTATGCAACGACACAATTTTTAATGCCAAAAAAAAAATTAACATCCAAAAGTCAAAATTGTGTGGATAAAAAAGTTGGGCCCTCAAAACTATTTCCATGGACCCAGGTGACGATTTTCAAGGTCCAGGACCTATATGACACCCCAGAAATAGTTTGAGGACCCATAATGCACTTTGATCTTCTCAAATATTCCATAAGCTGATTTGTATTTCATACAGAATCCTACAACACAATTTACCTACAAATGTAGTCAGCATAACTGTACTTGGGCCCATGGAAATACTATAATCTAAATGCACTCAATAATACATATATCCCAAATGTACAGCTTTGCACCAAATGTACAAAGAATGATGCATGGGAAAACATTATTTTTGTAGAGGTGCTGACACTGAAAATAAAGAAGTTAAACATGGTGTACTCAATACCTTGAGGGATGAATATCAGGAAATGAAACAGCCCGAAGTTGATCTTTGTCTGAAAGAGAATTGCAATTGTTGTGTATCCAAGGATAAATGGTCCATTCATTGGCCTCTTGGGTGCTGATAGAAATATGTGGTATTATTAGCATTATGAACACAGTTTGATAAAGATGCCGATTGCTTATAATATCTGTAGCACAGAGTTAATAGATTGGCATACTGGTTTAGAATGAAACTTGAACAGATCATCATGTAATATGAGAACTCATTTCCCTGGCTTACAAAACCTGTTCAAGGGAATACAATACAGAATTCAAGAAATATATTGTATTGGCTAATCTTCAACTGAACATCACCATACAGTACCCAGAGAAGAGATCTCCAGAGCCAATCTCCCAAGCCCAGCACCAGGGACTAAACATGAAGGTGGCCTGTGATTTTCAGAACATACACAGATCAGTGCTGGAAACTAGAAGTAAATCTGGAAGGAAAAAAACTTCTGTTTGTTTGTGACGTCAATGGAAATGCTTGGATCCACCATCAATAGCGTCTAAAAGAACAGTAATTTGCTCCGCAGTCTTAGGTTTTGGTGGCATTTATCACGTGCTTCTGACCCAAGATAATAGACTAATATAGCAAAAGCCTGAAGGAAATGTGCTAATAAATAGTAGTACCAGTGCGCCTGTAATCAAAGATACAAGAGTACAAAGACAAAACACGAATCTGCAAGAACATTGTCAATTTGTTCCTTCTGCATGATTCATTGAACAAATAGAAAAATAGGAAGGCTCAGCCTCACAGGGTTCTGGGAGCGCTGAGCAGCTTCAAAACACGTTTCCATCATTACTGAGAAAACAATACTATCTGAAACGATTTGCCAGTTTTCATTATAATAATCCCCAGCCCCACCCGCCATGCAAGCAGACTAGTGAACACAAACACAAAGGAGATGACACTGTTAGATATTCCTATCAACCAACTATCCGTCTATCCCACAACGACAAAAAACTATTGCCAGTATCCACTCTTAAATCAAGATCAATTCTTAATCTTAGCAAATGATTTGAAAATGTACAGTAGCTCTTCATTACTGAAACAATAAGAGACAATGCATGTTTACCTGCTTCGGTCAGGAAAAAGACGATTAAGTTCCTCAAGAATTGGTTTATAGCACTCATCACGTTCAATTTGACCCTGGGACAAAAACAATTAAAGGTAAAAAGATCAACATTAGGACAGTGCAGAAAAATAGAAGGTCTACATCAAGCACATTCTAAAACAATCTACAGTTGAACAGAAAATTACCTCCTGGGCCCAATCTCTCACAATATTTCTTATGATACATCTTACCTACATAAATAGTTAAAAAAGTGAATGCTAGATGAATCAAAGCAGATAGAATTCTGAGAAGAACAATTACTTTGTCAACGCCAAGAAAAGGAGAATGTATCAAATGCAGGCAAAAGGAGAATGTATCAAATGATAACAACAATTACTTTGTCAACATCAACTGGAGGAACATCCAGTGGCAAAGATGGAGCCCTGCGGTGCCCTGGAGTTATCTGAAATGAAGAAAACAGATTTGTTATAATCAACAGTTATTTAAACACATTATTATCTTCAAATAGAAGGCACAAATGATTATATTATAGAACAGGACTCAGTTCTTGATAAACTGAAAGGTGTTCGTGAGATGCTTTGTGATATCCTGTCCTAACTTTATGAATAGTTCGCTGTTAGCTGAAGCATCGACTGGTTCTGCAAATTAGAAAAGCTGAACCATTTCCAATTTTAACTTTATCTGATGGGAGTTTCCTATGTCCAATCCTTAAATTTTGGTGGGGAGGCTATGGCATGGCACGGACGGCTCAATCACTCTGGCTAAGCTGCAGGTTACCTGACCTGGCACTCCAAATCACCTTCTGTACATTTCTTTTGCTTGTGGTACTGAACCATCTCTATGGTGCCAGTTTCTATGCAGGCTGGGTTGAACTCCTTGATCACCCTTTGTGCTTGGATGATTTGGAAGCATCGAAATGATTGTGCCCTCAATGGGAGTTCACCTAATGTCCAGAAGGTGCTGCTGGCTATTAAAGAGGAGGAGCAGCATTGGTGCATGGCTGGGGCAAAAGGCTTGGCCAGGCTGACCATGGGAGAGTCGTAGTTTGGCCATGGTTGAGTGTTGGTCGTGCTTTTTCTTGCTTGTGGCGCTCTGTTTATAGCTGTTTTAGTGGAGTATGTGGGTGTGTTTGTACTCTAGGTACATTTGTTATTAGTGCAATGCTGTGCAGCTTTCCTGCGTATTCGAGAAAAAGGAACTGCATGTTGCCAGGTTCCAGTTTGGCTTAAATTGGTTCAAAATTCACCCAGTGAATCTTTGAACTTTTGAATAAATCCCTTGAAGGCACAAATAAACGCCATATGACCCACTTTTATGTAGAAATCCAAAAACACAGGTGAATGTCCTATTTGTATTTTCTAACACTATGGAGCTCTTTAAAAAATGTCAAACTTTTCCAAGAAAGTGACTATGCAACAAAACCCACAAGGATTGGTACCTGGAAGAAAGAGTACCAGTACATTACCTGGTTTACTCTTTGCCAGGCATATTTTTGCAATACAGCCTCCTGAAATAACTTGGGGATAAATCTATTCATCACATGCCCTATTTACAGAAGAGTCTTTATAAAGTACATTTGAATCTAGTCCTAAATTCAGCACATATCACAATCAAAAGTTCAGAATTATCAGGGTTATTAAGTAATGGTAGTGGTAATATATTGACTGATGTCGCCAGAGATATATTACAAGTTCTCAAAGAGAACATAACAAGCATGCCATGTTTGTGCACTAGTCATTTAGACATTTCAAAATCTTGTCTGATAAGAATTTTGAATTATGCATATGTGAATTATTTGGAATAAAAACGGATCTTGCAACATGAGCTTACATTTTCATCAGTAGAAGATGCAAAGCAATCTGTATCTTGACAGTTAGCAGCTGCACTCGCATCTTTACCATCATTACATGATTTATCTTCACCTTGGGATATCCCCAAATTGCAGGCAGCAGGCTGGGAGGAACCCACCATGTGGACTTCCTCATCCTGTTTAATATAAATCAGTCAAACTATACATGCAACATAAAGGGGAATTCAGCAACATATCACCAATGCTGTAATCAAAAAATATGATAACAGAGTAACAGACTTCTAAGTGAAAACACTCATTATCATGTTTAATGTTTTAAGAAATAAACTGATTCAGACTGAGAAATTACCTTCTTGTTCTCAGTTTCTCTAGTATTTGCACCTTCCTCTGGGCAACAATGCTGAGCAAGCAATTCGGAATTATTTATGGTATCAGCATGACTATGCCCGTGCATGTGCTCTGCACAATCATGACAATCACCATCTACACACTGACTCATGTCGAAAGGAGGTTCAAATGCCTGCAGTTCTTTCTTTTTTAAGAATACCATCACGTGCATTGCAGTTTTCATCAAACAGTCTCAAAAAGACCATACCTCAAGCATATTCATGATAAAAGATGTATTCATGGATATACACCTGCAAGTAATTATGCATCAAATAACAGTAGTCAAAATGTTGAATCAATCAGTACTGAACAGTACGCTATACGCACAAAGGCTTCTGTACAGATAGTGCTACACATGGATGGAGCAGGGGGGCATAGTTACCCCCATGGTAAAAAAATGTTTACCCCCGATTTCTAATGTATTGCCCTGGCAATACCTCACATGTGAGGTTCTTTGTTTAACTCCTCCCCCAACCAACCACCTAGTATAAATTTTCTAGCTCCGTCCCTGTCTTACATGTCATTCATCTGATACTGATTTATAGCACATATTTTAAACATATCTATAATGCACAAGTGCCAAAACAAAGGACAGATATTGAACAAGCATGGCCAAACTTAATTTGAAAAGGGTATAGGTAGTTTTTTCTTCATAATAAGCCGATGGCTTGAACATAGAGCATCATCATTAAATCTCAGATAAATATGGATAAAATGAATCAATTACCCAGAGTCATATCAAAGATCTGAAAAAGTGAGGTTTGGTGATTCCATATAGACTAAATGAATAAATTACAGTTAACAAACCACTATTTCAGATGATGTACAGCTTGACAGATAGGTGGTTCAGCATTAAGCACAAAATATTACTTACCATCTCAATCGTTGGTACTTAAGACCAAGGTGAAACAGAAGTTCCTGAACAGAGAAAGACATCAGAGAGCATATAGCATTATATAACCTGGATAAATAAAAAAGGTGAATGTGGGGTGACCCTATGAAAACTAAACCTTGTGGGCAGGAGAAAGCTTTTTGAATGAACGTTCATATCTCTTGACATCTTTCTCTGCTGCATCTTGATAGCTGTTACAAAAGCAAAACAACAGTATTTTGATATTCGAAGAGAACAGGAAAGAAAGGGGGTATGCCGTTTCCATGTCTTTATCTTCTATAGATATCATTTTGTGCTATCACTAATCAATAAAAAGCAGCAAACATCATAATTGTGTGACATCAATGATGAAACGTCAAAGAAATCAAGACCTGGAAAAATATACATGTCCTGAATATGGTGTTTTAAGTACATCCAACAGACCAACTAAATCCTAGCATTCATATCAGTTAGTTCGCCATGTGCGCACTCTGATTAATATAGCCACATTTCTTGACCATCTTACACACCCTCCAACAACTTCAATCCGCAACAATCAAATGCAAGGGTGCCAGGAAACTCCGCATTGCGTGGTTATCTTTTTTGTTTCCCTCTAACATGATTAAAAAACAGGCACACTCATCCATAACGTTTTTTTTTTGAGGATCACCCATCCATAACGTTCGGACTGACGTGGTTGCTAGCAAATCCAATCCACTGTCGCTTCTCAACCATTTTACACACCCTCAATGGCTTCAATCAGCAACAATCAAATGCAAGGATGCCAGGAAACTCCGCATTATTGGTGTTTATCTATTGATTTTTTCCATCTATAACATGATTAAATAAACGGCCACTCCCATCCCCAACCTTCAGACTGACGTGGTTGCTCGCAATCCAATCCACTATCAGCTCCAATACATCAATGTTTACATACTGAATCTATCTTATCCGACCCATGCGCCAGCACAAAGAGGGGGGGGGGGGGGGGGGGGGGGGGGTGCTGTTCACGAAACCCAAACAGTCGAGCACACAGCAAAGCCTTAGCCCCCCGCCATCGCCGCCAGTGAACTCGAACTGGGGCAACCATTCCTAAACCCTACAACTCAGAAGGAGACGACCATGAACTCGGACTGAGCTCCACCGCGAGCTCCAGTCCACCCAATCGGGCCACAGCTCGAAGCAGCGCCCTGGAACTGCCGCGCTCCCCTTCTACACGACCTTTCAATCTCGCTCCGAGGACCGGCGGCGATGGCGGCGGGGGTTGGAGAGCCCGAAGCGATGAGGATGGAACGGGAGGGTTCGCGGAGGAAGGAGAGGATGGGGATCGGGGATTCGCGTACTTGATGTAGGCGGCGATGATGCGCCGAAGGGACTTGATCTCGAGCGCCTCCTCGTGCTCGGTATACCGCCGCGCGGCCATGTTCCCCGGCGGCGGCGGCTAGGTGATGCTAATTTTCTTCAGATGGATTTTTCTTTAGGGGTTCAGATGGAATTGGTGGGTTTGAAATGAGGGGCAGGTTTTTCAAGGCCGTGGGCCTTGGGTCCATCCGACTTTACTGGATTATATTCTGACTTCCGAGGGTTTCACTTGGTGATAAATATTTGGGTATGACAGATGTGAGACAGTCCAAAAATGGCACTTTCAAATATCTAGATAAGGTATGGGAGAAAGTGATAGGCTAAATTATCAGCAGCAAGAAAAAAAATTCTAATAAAATCAATGGCACGGGCAATTCCGGTGTATTGGATGGCATGCTTCAGGCTACCCAGGGGATTTTGCGAGGGTGTGACATCAATTATATATCAGTTTTGGTTGGGGAATAAAAGTGACAAACGGAAACCTTGTTGGGTTGCTTGGGATGTTATGGCATGGCCGAAGAATCTTGGTGGCTTGGGTTTTCGTGATTTAGAAATCTTCAATCTTGCTCTATTGTCTAGGCAAGCATGACGGATTTTTAATGAGCCAAACTCATCGAGCGCTCTAACTTTAAGAGCAACCTACTTCCCCTCTTGTACTGTTCTAGAAGCAGAACTGGGTCCTCACCCGTCGCAAGTTTGGCACAACGTGGCTGACGGTCTTGATTAACCAAGGCATTATTCGAAGAATTGGAGAAGGTACTTCAAGGCGAATATGGATCCCTCAACAAGGGATCATGAAGACATTTTCATCCCATGTTTCTAACCTGCCTCGAGTTGTGTCAGAGATCATAGACCGGAACAGGGAGGTATTTTTCCCGTCGATGTTGAAGCCATTTTACATATTCCTCTCTGTACACGTCAAGTTGATGACTTCTGGGCATGGAATGATGATCCAAAGGGGTGATTCTCAGTTCGTTCAGCATACGAAATGTTTGTTGAAGTTAATCTTGGGAGAGAAGCATGATTAGAGAAGAGGGAAGACGTTTCAAACCCAGCTGCGGAGTCCAAGGAATGGTTGTCTCTTTGGAAAACTTATGTGCCATCTAAGTTAAGAGTGTTTCTCGTGGAGTCTTGCACAACATTCACTTCCCACCGGTGATGTCCTCCAAGGATGGAATATGGCCACCACATGTGGGTTGCCCTCTTTGTAGAGCCTTGGATAGCTGGCGTCACTCACTCAACGGTTGTAGTATGGCAAGGAGCGTCTGGGGCTGTCAAACAAAGAGATGGTGCAACATAGACCAATGAGACTGATGCTAAATTATGGCTTTTCGCCATGAGCGATTTGTTGCTACCGAATCAGTTTATATTGATGGTAGTGACTCTTTGGGTGATTTGGAGTGCGCGCCGAAAAGCTATACATGAGGATGTGTTTCATTCCTTTTGCCACAGACCAATCCATTGCTTGATATCTGGAAGATATCAAATTTATGCAAGGTGCAAATGTGGGATCAAGGTCAACGACGTCGCCAAGGCCAACGTAGTGGCTACCGCCACCACTTGACCACGTTAAGCTCAATGTGGACGCGACAGTATCTAGAGATGGAAATTTTGGTGCAGTCAGTGCCATACGTCGCAATGAGTCAGGCATTTTTCAGGGGGCATCCGTGGTGGTCATGAGGAGACTATGCGATCCCCAGGTCCTTCAGACTTTGGTAATCCGAGAAGCTTTGGCACTGGCGAAGATCTCTATGTTCCGAGAATTTTTTTTGCTTCAAATTGCAAGGTGGCGATGGATGCGATCAAGGAGGGAAGTGGTGCAAACTTTGGAGCTATAGTACATGAAATAACGGCTAGGGCTACTACACTTTCTACATTCCCTTTTAGCCACAAATTTAGAATCTCGAATGTTGAGTCATGTTTGGTTAGGCCAACCCGGTGATCTTATCTTCGTCCTTGTAAACATTGTGATGACATAATAAAGTTTTATGGGATTTCTCAAAAAAATCAAGGGTTTCAGAGGCATAATATAACTAGAAATTTTCTTGCGCCTCGCCGCTCACATTCATGGGACCTTTTTCTATTGGTGTTCTTTTTTTAGGTGTTGTTGGTAACACGTGGAAGAGTGGAAGGTTGGCAGTGCAACAGACTCCTCCCTTTGGCAAGGTAGTGACACAGTAGCTCTCCCTCACACCCACATCAATAACAAAAATCAGCAGGCCAACGCCACTTCCTTTCACACACATTCCGACCATAGGGACAACTAACCACACCACCACCAACACCAATCATACCAACACTGACACATGAAACGCAAAAAGGCCACACACGTGCTACACATATCTATGAATGGGCCCAACGATCATATACAACCATCCCATCCACTTTCGAGCTCAAAGCATTGCCACAATCTCAATGCACCACAAGGTTCCCTTTCTAGGGAGCTTAGTAGTTGTGGTGGTACGAGTTTTGAAGCAAATTTTCGGAATCTCATACGGCATGGGGGAGAAGGGTGAAGGAAGCTAGACCTCCAAATCACCATCCAAGCCCCAAAAACAATGCTACAATTATGGTGATCTAGGTCATTTTTCATTGCAGATTGCCCAAACAAGAAGAAGGGCATGAGAGAGGGCAAGGACAAGGAGAAGAAGAAGTGCAAGAAGAAGCCCTTCTTCAACAATGGGAAACCATACAAGAAGGACAAGCAAGCTAAGCCCTTTTGTTGGCCATGGATACACCCTCGACAAGTCCGATGATAAATAAGAAGATGAAGTAGTGGTTGTGGGCTAGCGATAATCTCTCCATCAAAGCTAGCCTGCCTCCTTCATCAAGTTCGACTACTCCGACCAAATCAAGAGTATTCCTAGATGCCTTATGGCTATGGAGTCAAAGGTAAGATGATACGGGGTAAGTCGTTGAGTGGTCCAATATTCACGAATTGGGGAAGGATTTGAGAAAGAACACGAGGGAAAAGTAGAGGAATTGCAAGGGGAACTAGCGCAAATTGACACACAAGTAGCAACACAAGATACGCATGGATAGATCTTTTATCTCAATCATCCACAAGAGAGAGATGGGGGAAAGATAGGGTTCTTCTCCAAGTCCTAAGATGAAGAGGGGGGAATCTTCCCCACAAGTGGAGATCTTGATACTCCTCGAAATCTTCACCTCACAAGGTGGTCTTCTTCTCCATGAGGAGCTATCACGAATGGAGGAATCCCACTTAGGGAGGTATATGTCTCTAATACTTTGATATCCCTAGACTAGGAGGAGAAGGGGTATATATATAGGTCCACTCACAAAGGGGTAAGTAAGGGAAGGGAGAGATACTTGGTCAGTGGCCCAAAAGCTGCACGCGGGCACTGCCCCGGTTATACGGGGTTGTTTGGGTCGGTGTTGTTGGAATAGTCTGAGGCGCATAGTCAATAATCCAAGGATGAAGCAATCTCACGAGGCACGCCACCGAGATTTGTTAACGAGGTTCGCCGATATGGCTACATCATGGGGCCTGACAATGAGCACTCCTCCCCATGACACCATCACGATAACGCACACCGGCCACCCAGGTGCCGGCACATGCCACCGGCTCCCCCTGCGTGCATGTGCCATTATGTTGGCATAGGTACATCGTGTGTCTATCCTGCATCATATAAAAGGCCTAGGATACAGGAGTCCTACTAGTACACTACTCCATACCATGTCTATGATACGTCTCCAACGTATCTATAATTTATGAAGTATTTATGCCATATTTACAACAATTTTATATGGTTTTGATATGATTTGAATGGAACTAAGCCGAACTGACGCTGTTTTCACTAGAACTAACATGGTGTTGTTTTTTGTACATAAATAAAAGTTCTCCAAATGCAACGAAACTTTTTAATGATCTTTTGGAACAAAAAGGCATTGGAAGCTTCATGGGAGGACCAGAAGGTGAAGGAGGTGTCCACTACCCACCAGGGCACGCCCAGGGCCTTGGTCGTGGGCTGGTGCCTAGTGGGCCCACCTTAGCCCATCTTAGCGAGAGACCGACGTCAAAAAATCCTATAAATAGAGAAACCACCAGAAATAACCCTAGAACTTTGACTCTGCCGCCGCACGCCTCTATACCTTTGAAATACCATCTGGAGCCCTGTTCCGGCACCCCGCCGGAGGAGGAAATCATCACCGGAGGCCATCTTCATCATTCCGGCGGCCACCATGATGAGGAGGGAGTAGTTCACTAATGGTAGCTGGAACTACGTCGGTATTTCCCCGGAGAGGGAGGGATGATGTAGCACAACGACGGTAGAGTATTTCCCTCAGTTATGAAACGAAGGTATCGAACCAGTACGAGAACCAAGCAACACAATGTAAACAGCACCTGCACACAAATAATAACACCTCGCAACCCGACATGATAAAAGGGGTTGTCAATCCCTTTCGGGTAACGGCGCCAGAAATTAGCAAGTTGACGAGAGAAAGGTTGTAATAGATTGGATAAATAGATCGCAGATAAAATAAAGTGCAGCAAAGTATTTTTGTGTTTTTGGTTTAATAGATCTGAAAATAAAAGCAAGGAAAAAGTAGATCGCAAAGGCAAATATATGAGAAATAAGACCCGGGGGCCGTAGGTTTCACTAGTGGCTTCTCTCAAGAAAAATAGCAAATGGTGGGTGAACAAATTACTGTTGGGCAATTGATAGAACTTCAAATAATTATGATGATATCCAAGCAATGATCATTACATAGGCATCACGTCCAAGATTAGTAGACCGACTCCTGCCTGCATCTACTACTATTACTCCACACATCGACCGCTATCCAGCATGCATCTAGTGTATTAAGTTCATGGAGAAACGGAGTAATGCAATAAGAACAATGACATGATGTAGACAAGATATGTTTATCTATATGGCGGTAGATATAGATCTCGTCTTTTTATCCTTAGTAGCAACGATACATACGTGTCGGTTCCCTTTCTGTCACTGGGATCAAGCACCGTAAGATCGAACCCACTACCGGGCACCTCTTCCCATTGCAAGATAAATAGATTGAGTTGGCCAGACAAAACCCAAATATCAAAGAAGAAATACGAGGCTATAAGAGATCATGCATAAAAGAGATCAAAGAAACTCAAATACTTTCATGGATATAAAAACATAGATTTGATCATAAACTCGAAGTTCATCGATCCCAACAAACACACCGCAAAAGAGTTACATCATATGGATCTCCAAGAGACCATTGTATTGAGAATCAAGAGAGAGAGAGAGATGAAGCCATCTAGCTACTAACTACGGACCCGAAGGTCTACAAAGAACTACTCACGCATCATCGGAGAGGCACCAATGGAAGTGGTGAACCCCTCTGTGATGGTATCTAGATTGGATCTGGTGTTTCTGGACTCTACGGCGGCTGGATGAATATTTCGTCGACTCCCCTAGGGTTTTGGGAATATTTGGGTATTTATAGAGAAAAGAGGCGGTCTAGGGGGCACCCGAGGTGGGCATAACCCACCGGGGCACGCTAGGGCCTCCTGGCGCACCCTGGTGGGTTGTGCCCCCCTCGGGGCACCCCCAAGTGCAACCACGGCCCATCTGCTTCCTTTTGGCCTATAAAAAATCATCGTAAAGTTTCGTGCCATTTGGACTCCATTTGATATTGATTTCCTACGATGTAAAAAACATGGAAAAAAACAAGAACTGACACTAGGCACTGTGTCAATAGGTTAGTACCAAAAAATGATATAAAATGATTATAAAACATCCAAAATTGATAATAAAACATCATGGAACAATAAAAAATTATAGATACATTGGAGACGTATCAGCATCCCCAAGCTTAACTCCTACTCGTCCTTGAGTAGGTAAGTGATAAAAACAGAATTTTTGATGTGGAGTGTTGTTCATCAAGTCATATCATATTCTTTTCTTTATAGCATTGACATTTGGACTTTTATGTGATTCAAAGCAATAGTCTAGTTTTGACATAATAATTTAGATACTCAAGCATATCAACAAGCAACCATGTCTTTCAAAATATCAATGCTAAAATAAGTTATCCGTAGCCCATCATGCTCAAACATTGATCCATTCATGAAACAAACTCGAATGTTAACTACACCCAATACTTGAGCATGATCATATTGCCTCCTAGTTGGTGCTTTTTATAAGAGAAGATGGAGACTCAAATTTCAAAATAAAAATTGCATAAAGTAAAAGAAAGTCCCTTCGCAAAGGGAAGTAGGGATTTGTAGAGGTGCCAGAGCTCAAAGCGAAAAATTTGAGATAAAAACATTTTGGGAGGTGTATCCATCCCACCAACGAAAACGACTTAGAGTTCTGAACACTTTCCATGCTAGATATGCCATAGGCGGTTCCCAAACAGAAAATAAAGTTTATTCCTTTTTCCACCATAACTTTCACTTTCCATGGCTAGCCGTATCCACGGGTGCCCTCCATACCAACACTTTCCGAGGAATTTATTATTTGATAACATAAAGTAAATTCATTTTTGTTTTTGCATTTCGGGACTGTGCATCCCTAATACCTTTGCCTTACTCTCATGCAATGACAAGTGAATAAACACTCATCTTGAGAATAACACATCTAGCATGGAAAATATTAGCCACCCCTCACCGCTCCGCGAGCGAAACAAACACACAAAAGGGAAGTTTATTTTGAAAATTAGAGATGACACGTGCAAATTTGCTTAGAACGGAAAAAGAATACCGCATATAGGTAGATATAGTGGACTCATGTGGCAAAACTGGTTTAAAGGATTTTGGATGCACAAGTAGAGGTCATATTGTTGGGGAACGTAGCAGAAATTCAAAATTTTCTACGCATCACCAAGATCAATCTATGGAGTAATCTAGCAACGAGGGGAAGGAGAGTGCATCTACATACCCTTGTAGATCGCTAAGCGGAAGCGTTCAAGTGAACGGGGTTGATGGAGTCGTACTCGTCGTGATCCAAATCACCGATGATCCTAGTGCCGAGCGGACGGCACCTCCGTGTTCAACACACGTACAGCCCGGTGACGTCTCCTACGCCTTGATCCAGCAAGGGGGGAAGGAGAGGTTGGGGAAGACTCCATCCAGCAGCAGCACGACGGCGTGGTGGTGGTGGAGGAGCATGGTACTCCAGCAGGGCTTCGCCAAGCACCGCAAGAGACGAGGAGGGAGAGGGGTAGGGCTGCGCCAAGAAGGAGATTGAATCGTCTCTATGGCAGCCCAAAACCTCAAGTATATATAGGGGGAGGGGAGGGGCTGTGCCCCCACCTAGGTTTCCACCCCTAGGGGTGGCGGCCAGCCCTAGATCCCATCTAGGGGGGCGGCCAAGGGGGGAGAGAGGGGGGCGCACCACTAGGTGGGCCTTAGGCCCATCTGAGCCTAAGGTTTGCCCCCTTCCACTCTCCCTTGCGCCTTGGGCCTTGGTGGGGGGGGCACACCAGCCCACCAGGGCTGGTCCCCTCCCACACTTGGCCCATGCAGCCCTCCGGGGCTAGTGGCCCCACTTGGTGGACCACCGGGACCCTCCCGGTGGTCCCGGTACATTACCGATAAAACCCGAAACTTTTCCGGCGACCAAAACAGGACTTCCCATATATAAATATTTACCTCCGGACCATTCCGGAACTCCTCGTGACGTCCGGATCTCATCCGGGACTCTGAACAACATTCGGTAACCACGTATATCTATTCCCTATAACCCTAGCGTCATCGAACCTTAAGTGTGTAGACCCTACGGGTTCGGGAACCATGCAGACATGACCGAGATAACTCTCCGGTCAATAACCAACAGCGGGATCTGGATACCCATGTTGGCTCCCACATGTTCCACGATGATCTCATCGGATGAACCACGATGTCGCGGATTCAATCAATCCCGTATACAATTCCCTTTGTCTATCGGTACGATACTTGCCCGAGATTCGATCGTCGGTATCCCGATACCTTGTTCAATCTCGTTACCGGCAAGTCTCTTTACTCGTTCTGTAACACATCATCCCGTGATCAACTCCTTGATCACATTGTGCACATTATGATGATGTCCTACCGAGTGGGCCCAGAGATACCTCTCCGTTTACACGGAGTGACAAATCCCAGTCTCGATTCGTGCCAACCCAACAGACACTTTCGGAGATACCTGTAGTGTACCTTTATAGCCACCCAGTTACGTTGTGACGTTTGGCACACCCAAAGCACTCCTACGGTATCCGGGAGTTGCACAATCTCATGGTCTAAGGAAATGATACTTGACATTAGAAAAGCTTTAGCAAACGAACTACACGATCTTGTGCTAGGCTTAGGATTGGGTCTTGTCCATCACATCATTATCCTAATGATGTGATCCCGTTATCAACGACATCCAATGTCCATGGTCAGGAAACCGTAACCATCTATTGATCAACGAGCTAGTCAACTAGAGGCTTACTAGGGACATGGTGTTGTCTATGTATCCACACATGTATCTGAGTTTCCTATCAATACAATTCTAGCATGGATAATAAAAGATTATCATGAACAAGGAAATATAATAATAACCAATTGATTATTGCCTCTAGGGCATATTTCCAACAGTCTCCCACTTGCACTAGAGTTAATAATCTAGTTCACATCACCATGTGATTAACACTCACAGGTCACATCACCATGTGACCAACATCCAAGAGTCTACTAGAATCAATGATCTAGTTCACATCACTATGTGATAAACACTCAAACAGTTCTGGGTTTGATCATGTTATGCTTGTGAGAGAGGTTGTAGTCAACGGGTCTTGCCATATTCAGATCCCTATGTATTTCGCAAAACTTTATATCGTAGATGCTGCTACTGAAGGAAATATGCCCTAGAGGCAATAATAAAGTTATTATTTATTTCCTTATATATCATGATAAAAGTTTATTATTCATGCTAGAATTGTATTAACCGGAAACATAATACATGTGTGAATACATAGACAAACAGAGTGTCACTAGTATGCCTCTACTAGACTAGCTTGTTAATCAAAGATGGTTATGTTTCCTAACCATGGACAAAGAGTTGTCATTTGATTAACAAGATCACATCATTAGATGAATGATCTGATTGACATGACCCATTCCATTAGCTTAGCACCCGATCGTTTAGTATGTTGCTATTGCTTTCTTCATAACTTATACATGTTCCTATGACTATGAGATTATGCAACTCCCATTTGCCGGAGGAACACTTTGTGTGCTACCAAACGTCACAACGTAACTGGGTGATTATAAAGGAGCTCTACAGGTGTCTCCAAAGGTACATGTTGGGTTGGCGTATTTCGAGATTAGGATTTGTCACTCCGATTGTCGGAGAGGTATCTCTGGGCCCTCTCGGTAATGCACATCACATAAGCCTTGCAAGCATTGCAACTAACGAGTTAGTTGTGAGATGATGTATTACGGAACGAGTAAAGAGACTTACCGGTAACGAGATTGAACTAGGTATTGGATACCGACGATCGAATCTCGGGCAAGTAACATACCGATGACAAAGGGAACAACGTATGTTGTTATGCGGTCTGACCGATAAAAGATCTTCGTAGAATATGTAGGAGCCAATATGAGCATCCAGGTTCCGCTATTGGTTATTGACCGGAGACGTGTCTCGGTCATGTCTACATTGTTCTCGAACCCGTAGGGTCTGCACGCTTAAGGTTTCGATGACAGTTATATTATGAGTTTATGAGTTTTGATGTACCGAAGTTAGTTCGGAGTCCCGGATGTGATCACAGACATGACGAGGAGTCTCGAAATGGTCGAGACATAAAGATTGATATATTGGACGGCTATATTCGGACACCGGAAGTGTTCCGGGGAAGTTTCGGATAAAACCGGAGCACCGGGGGGTTACCGGAACCCCCCGGGGGGTTAATGGGCCTCATGGGCCTAAAGTGGAGAAGAGGAGGGGCTGCCAGAGCAGGCCGCGCGCCCCCTCTCCCCCTAGTCCGAATTGGACAAGGAGGGAGGGGCGGCGCCCCCCTCTCCTCTCTCCCTTCCTCCCCCCTCTCCTACTTGGACAAGGAAAGGGAGGGGAGTCCTACTCCCGGTAGGAGTAGGACTCCTCCTGCGCGCCTCCTACTAGGGCCGGCCGCACCCCCCTTGGATCCTTTATATACGGAGGCAAGAGGCACCCCATAGACACAAGTTGATCCACGTGATCATATTCTTAGCCGTGTGCGGTGCCCCCTTCCACCATAGTCCTCGATAATATTGTAGCGGTGCTTAGGCGAAGCCCTGCGACGGTAGTACATCAAGATCGTCACCACGCCGTCGTGCTGACGGAACTCTTCCCCAACACTTTACTGGATCGGAGTCCGGGGATCGTCATCGAGCTGAACGTGTGCTAGAACTTGGAGGTGCCGTAGTTTCGGTGCTTGATCGGTCGGGCCGTGAAGACGTACGACTACATCAACCAAGTTAACGCTTCCGTTGTCGATCTACAAGGGTACGTAGATCATACTCTCCCCTTTCGTTGCTATGCATCACCATGATCTTGCGTGTGCGTAGGAATTTTTTTGAAATTACTACGTTCCCCAACAGTGGCATCCGAGCCTAGGTTTTATATGTTGATGTTATACGCACGAGTAGAACACAAGTGAGTTGTGGGCGATATAAGTCATACTGCTTACCAGCATGTCATACTTTGGTTCGGCGGTATTGTTGGACGAAGCGGCCCGGACCGACATTACGCGTACGCTTACGCGAGACCGGTTCTCCCGACGTGCTTTGCACATAGGTGGCTTGCGGGTGACAGTTTCTCCAACTTTAATTGAACCGAGTGTGGCTACGCCCAGTCCTTGTGAAGGTTAAAATAGCACCAACTTGACAAACTATCGTTGTGGTTTTGATGCGCAGGTAAGATTGGTTCTTGCTTAAGCTCGTAGCAGCCATGTAAAACTTGCAACAACAAAGTAGAGGACGTCTAACTTGTTTTTGCAGGGCATGTTGTGATGTGATATGGTCAAGACATGATGCTAAATTTTATTGTATGAGATGATCATGTTTTGTAACCGAGTTATCGGCAACTGGCAGGAGCCATATGGTTGTCGCTTTATTGTATGCAATGCAATCGCCCTATAATGCTTTACTTTATCACTAAGCGGTAGAGATAGTCGTAGAAGCATAAGATTGGCGAGACGACAATGATGCTACGATGGAGATCAAGGTGTCGCGCCAGTGACGATGGTGATCACGACGGTGCTTCAAGGATGGAGATCACAAGCACAAGATGATGATGGCCATATCATATCACTTATATTGATTGCATGTGATGTTTATCTTTTATGCATCTTATCTTGCTTTGATTGACGGTAGCATTATAAGATGATCTCTCACTAAATTTCAAGATAAAAGTGCTCTCCCTGAGTATGCACCGTTGCAAAAGTTCGTCGTGCCCAGACACCACGTGATGATCGGGTGTGATAAGCTCTATGTCCATCTACAACGGGTGCAAGCCAGTTTTGCACACGCAGAATACTCAGGTTAAACTTGACGAGCCTAGCATATGCAGATATGGCCTCGGAACACTGAGATCGAAAGATCGAGCGTGAATCATATAGTAGATATGATCAACATAGCGATGTTCACCATTGAAAACTACTCCATTTCACGTGATGATCGGTTATGGTTTAGTTGATTTGGATCACGTGATCACTTAGATGATTAGAGGGATGTCTATCTAAGTGGGAGTTCTTAAAGTAATATGATTAATTGAACTTTAATTTATCATGAACTTAGTCCTGGTAGTATTTTGCAAATTATGTTGTAGATCAATAGCTCGTGTTGTTGTTTTCATATGTTTATTTTGATATGTTCCTAGAGAAAACTGTGTTGAAAAATGTTAGTAGCAATGATGCGGATTGGATCCGTGATCTGAGGTTTATCCTCATTGCTGCACAGAATAATTATGTCCTTGATGCACCGCTAGGTGACAGACCTATTGCAGGAGCAGATGCAGACGTTATGAACGTTTGGCTAGCTCAATATGATGACTACTTGATAGTTTAGTGCACCATACTTAATGGCTTAGAATCGGGACTTCAAAGACGTTTTGAACGTCATGGACCATACGAGATGTTCCAGGAGTTGAAGTTAATATTTCAAGCAAATACCCGAGTTGAGAGATATGAAATCTCCAACAAGTTCTATAGCTATAAGATGGAGGAGAATCGCTCAACTAGTGAGCATGTGCTCAGATTGTCTGGGTACTACAATCGCTTGAATCAAGTGGGAGTTAATCTTCCAGATAAGATAGTGATTGACAGAATTCTCTAGTCACCATCACCAAGTTAGTAGAACTTCGTGATGAACTATGATATGCAAGGGATAACGGAATCGATTCCCAAGCTCTTCATAATGCTGAAATTGACGAAGGTAGAAATCGAGAAAAACATCAAGTGTTGATGGTTGACAAGATCACTAGTTTCAAGAAAAGGGCAAAGGGAAAAAGGGGAACTTCAAAAAGGAACAGCAAGCAAGTTGCTGCTCAAGTGAAGAAGCCCAAGTCTGGTCCTAAGCCTGAGACTAAGTGTTTCTACTGCAAAGGGACTGGTCACTGGAAGCGGAACTACCCCAAGTGATTGGCGGATAAGAAGGATGGCAAAGTGAACATAAGTATATTTGATATACATGTTATTGATGTGTACTTTACTAGTGTTTATAGCAACCCCTCAGTATTTGATACTAGTTCAGTTGCTAAGATTAGTAACTCGAAACAGGAGTTGCAAAATGAACAGAGACTAGTTAAGGGTGAAGTGACGATATGTGTTGGAAGTGGTTCCAAGATTGATATGATCATCATCGCACACTCCCTATGCTTTCGGGATTAGTGTTGAACCTAAATAAGTGTTATTTGGTGTTTGCGTTGAGCATGAATATGATTTGATCATGTTTATTGCAATACGGTTATTCATTAAAGTCAGAGAATAATTGTTGTTCTGTTTACATGAATAAAACCTTCGATGGTCATACACCCAATGAAAATAGTTCGTTGGATCTCGATCGTAGTGATACACATATTCATAATATTGAAGCCAAAAGATGCAAAGTTAATAATGATAGTGCAACTTATTTGTGGCACTGCCAGGTCATATTGGTATAAAGCGCATGAAGAAACTCCATGCTGATGGGATTTTGGAATCACTTGATTATGAATCACTTGATGCTTGTGAACCATGCCTTATGGGCAAGATGACTAAAACTCCGTTCTCCGGAACAATGGAGCAAGCAACTGTCTTATTGGAAATAATACATACTGATGTATGCGATCCAATGAGTGTTAAGGCTTGCGGCAAGTATCGTTATTTTCTGACCTTCACAGATGATTTGAGGAGATATGGGTATATCTACTTGATGAAACATAAGTCTGAAACGTTTGAAAAGTTCAAAGAATTTCAGAGTAAGGTGGAGAAATCATCATAACAAGAAAATAAAAGTTTCTACGATATGATCGCAGAGGTAAAATATTTGAGTTACGAGTTTGGCCTTCAGTTAAAACAATGTAAAATAGTTTCACTACTCACGCCATCTAGAACACCACAGTGGAATGGTGTGTACGAACGTCGTAACCGTACTTTATTAGATATGGTGCGATCTATGATGTATCTTACCGATCTACCACTATCGTTTTGGGGTTATGCATTAAAGACAGCTGCATTCACGTTAAAAAAGGGCACCATCTAAGTCCGTTGAGACGACACAATCTGAACTGTGGTTTGGCAAGAAACCAAAGTTGTCATTTCTTAAAGTTTGGGGCAACGATGCTTATGTGAAAAAGTTTCATCCTGATAAGCTCGAACCCAAATCGGAGAAATGTGTCTTCATAGGATACCCAAAGGAGACTGTTGGGTACACCTTCTATCACATATCCGAAGGCAAGACATTCGTTGCTAAGAATGGATCCTTTCTAAGAGAAGGAGTTTCTCTCGAAAGAAGTGAGTGGGAGGAAAGTAGAACTTGACGAGGTAATGGTACCTGCTCCCTTATTGGAAAGTAGTACATCACAGAAACCTGTTTCTGCGACACCTACACCAATTAGTGAGGAAGCTAATGATAATGATCATGAAACTTCAGAACAAGATACTACTGAACCTCGTAGATCAACCAGAGTAAGATCTGCGCCAGAGTGGTACGGTAATCCTGTTCTGGAAGTCATGCTACTAGATCATGATGAACCTACGAACTATGAAGAAGCGATGGTGAGCCCAGATTCCGAAAAATGGCTTGAAGCAATGAAATCTGAGATGGGATCCATGTATGAGAACAAAGTATGGACTTTGGTTGACTTGCCCGATGATCGGCAAGCAATTGAGAATAAATGGATCTTCAAGAAGAAGACTGACGCTGACGGTAATATTACTGTCTACAAAGCTCGACTTGTCGCAAAAGGTTTTCGACAAGTTCAAGGGGTTGACTACGATGAGACCTTCTCACCTGTAGCGATGCTTAAGTCTGTCCGAATCATGTTAGCAATTACCGCATTTTATGATTATGAAATTTGGCAGATGGATATCAAAACTGCATTCCTGAATGGATTTCTGGAAGAAGAGTTGTATATGATGCAACCGGAAGATTTTGTCGATCCAAAGGGAGCTAACAAAGTGTGCAAGCTCCAGCGATCCATTTATGGACTGGTGCAAGCCTCTCGGAGTTGGAATAAACGCTTTGATAGTGTGATCAAAGCATTTGGTTTTATACAGACCTTTGGAGAAGCCTGTATTTACAAGAAAGTGAGTGGGAGCTCTGTAGCATTTTTGATATTATATGTGGATGACATATTACTGATTGGAAATGATATAGAATTTCTGGATAGCATAAAGGGATACTTGAATAAGAGTTTTTCAATGAAAGACCTTGGTGAAGCTGCTTACATATTGAGCATCAAGATCTATAGAGATAGATCAAGACGCTTGATAAGTTTTTCAATGAGTACATACCTTGACAAGATTTTGAAGTAGTTCAAAATGGAACAGTCAGAGAAAGGGTTCTTACCTGTGTTACAAGGTATGAAATTGAGTAAGACTCAAAGCCCGACCACGGTAGAAGATA
Source organism: Triticum urartu (assembly GCF_003073215.2). Lineage (NCBI taxonomy): Eukaryota > Viridiplantae > Streptophyta > Magnoliopsida > Poales > Poaceae > Triticum > Triticum urartu. Next base: position 514,660,438 of record NC_053022.1, on the reverse strand, counting down.
GAAAGAGAATGAAAGTCATTCCTCAGCCATAGGTTCTATAAAGTATGCCATGCTGTGTACCAGATCTATTGTATACCCTACACTGATTTTGGCAAGGGAGTACAATAGTGATCTAGGAGTAGATCACTGGATAGCTGTCAAAATTATCCTTAGTGGAATAAGGATATGTTTCTCGATTATGGAGGTGACAAAAGGTTCGTCGTAAAGAGTTACGTCGATGCAAGTTTTGACACTGATCTAGATAACTTTAAGTCTCAATCTGGATACATATTGAAAGTGGGAGCAATTAGCTAGAGTAGCTTCGTGCAGAGCATTGTTGACATAGATATTTGCAAAATACATACGGATCTGAATATGGCAGACCCGTTGACTAAGATTCTCTCACAAGCAAAACATGATCACACCTTAGTACTCTTTGGGTGTTAATCACATAGTGATGTGAACTAGATTAATGAATCTAGTAAACCCTTTGGATGTTGGTCACATGGCGATGTGAACTATGGGTGTTAATCACATGATGTTGTGAACAATCGATGTTAATCACATGCTGATGTGATCTAGATTATTGACTCTAGTGCAAGTGGGAGACTGAAGGAAATATGCCCTAGAGGCAATGATAAAGTTATTATTTATTTCCTTATATATCATGATAAAATTTTATTATTCATGCTAGAATTGTATTAACCGGAAACATAATACATGTGTGAATACATAGACAAACAGAGTGTCACTAGTATGCCTCTACTAGACTAGCTTGTTAATCAAAGATGGTTATGTTTCCTAACCATGGACAAAGAGTTGTCATTTGATTAACAGGATCACATCATTAGATGAATGATCTGATTGACATGACCCATTCCATTAGCTTAGCACCCGATCGTTTAGTATGTTGCTGTTGCTTTCTTCATAACTTATACATGTTCCTATGACTATGAGATTATGCAACTCCCGTTTGCCGGAGGAACACTTTGTGTGCTACCAAACGTCACAACGTAACTGGGTGATTATAAAGGAGCTCTACAGGTGTCTCCAAAGGTACATGTTGGGTTGGCGTATTTCGAGATTAGGATTTGTCACTCCGATTGTCGGAGAGGTATCTCTGGGCCCTCTCGGTAATGCACATCACGTAAGCCTTGCAAGCATTGCAACTAATGAGTTAGTTGTGAGATGATGTATTACGGAACGGGTAAAGAGACTTACCGGTAACGAGATTGAACTAGGTATTGGATACCGACGATCGAATCTCGGGCAAGTAACATACCGATGACAAAGGGAACAACGTATGTTGTTATGCGGTCTGACCGATAAAAGATCTTCGTGGAATATGTAGGAGCCAATATGAGTATCCAGGTTCCGCTATTGGTTATTGAGCGGAGACGTGTCTCGGTCATGTCTACATTGTTCTCGAACCCGTAGGGTCCGCACGCTTAAGGTTTCGATGATAGTTATATTATGAGTTTATGAGTTTTGATGTACCGAAGTTAGTTCGGAGTCCCGGATGTGATCACGGACATGACGAGGAGTCTCGAAACGGTCGAGACATAAAGATTGATATATTGGACGGCTATATTCGGACACCGGAAGTGTTCCGGGGAAGTTTCGGATAAAACCGGAGCACCGGGGGGTTACCGGAACCCCCCCGGGGGTTAATGGGCCTCATGGGCCTAAAGTGGAGAAGAGGAGGGGCTGCCAGAGCAGGCCGCGCGCCCCCTCTCCCCCTAGTCCGAATTGGACAAGGAGGGAGGGGCGGCGCCCCCCTCTCCTCTCTCCCTTCCTTCCCCCTCTCCTACTTGGACAAGGAAAGGGAGGGGAGTCCTACTCCCGGTAGGAGTAGGACTCCTCCTGCGTGCCTCCTACTAGGGCCGGCCGCACCCCCCTTGGATCCTTTATATACGGAGGCAAGAGGCACCCCATAGACACAAGTTGATCCACGTGATCATATTCTTAGCCGTGTGCGGTGCCCCCTTCCACCATAGTCCTCGATAATATTGTAGCGGTGCTTAGGCGAAGCCCTGCGACGGTAGTACATCAAGATCGTCACCACGCCGTCGTGCTGACAGAACTCTTCCCCGACACTTTGCTGGATCGGAGTCCGGGGATCGTCATCGAGCTGAACGTGTGCTAGAACTTGGAGGTGCCGTAGTTTCGGTGCTTGATCGGTCGGGCCGTGAAGACGTACGACTACATCAACCAAGTTAACGCTTCCGTTGTCGATCTACAAGGGTACGTAGATCATACTCTCCCCTCTCGTTGCTATGCATCACCATGATCTTGCGTGTGCGTAGGAAATTTTTTGAAATTACTACGTTCCCCAACAGCTACCACGTTCCACTTGGAGCTATTCCAAATTATTGCTCCATTGCACGTATCCGGTATCTCTACTCAGAGGTATCCGGATAGGTGTTAAGCTTGCATCGACGTAACTCTTTATGTCGAACTCTTTATCACCTCCATAACTGAGAAACCTTTCCTTATTCCTCTAAGGATAACTTTGACCGCTATCTGGTGATCCATTCCTAGATCACCTTTGTACCTTCTTGCCAGAGATGTGGCAAGGCACACATCAGGTGCGGTACTCAGCATGGCATACCGTATAGAACCTATGACAAGAGCATAGGGGATGACCTTCATCCTTCCTCTTTCTTCTGCCGTGGTCAATCTTTGAGTCTTACTCAACTTCACACCATACAACTCAGGTAAGAACCCCTTCTTTGACTGATCTATTTTGAACTCCTTCAAAAACATGTCAAGGTGTGCGTTCTTTGAAAGTATCATCAGGCGCCTTGATCTATCTCTATAGATCTTGATGCCCAATTTTAAGCAGCTTTATCCAGGTCTTCCTTTGAAAAACACTCTTCAAACAACCGTTTATGCTTTCCATAAATTCTACATTATTTCGGATCTTACAATATGTCATCCACATATACTTATCAGAAATGTTGTAGTGCTCCCACTCACTTTCTTGTAAATACAAGTTTCTAGCAAACATTGTATAAACCTAAAATCTTTGATCACTCCATCAAAACATATATTCCGATTCCGAGATGCTTGCTCTAGTCCATAGAAGGATTGCTGGAGCTAGCATACCTTTTAGCATCCTTAGGATCGACAAAACCTTTTATTGTATCACATACAACTTTTCTTACGAAAACTTGGTAAGAAAACTTGTTTTGATATCCATCTGTAAGATTTCATAATTGAAAAATACAGCTAATGCTAACATGATTCCGACGGACTTAAGCATCGCTACGGGTGAGAAATTCTCATCGTAGTCAACTCCTTGAACTTGTGAAAAGATTCTTTCCCACAAGTCGAGCTTCATAGACGGTAACTTTACCTCCCACGTCCGTCTTCTTCTTAAAGATCCATTTATCTCAATGGCTTGCCGATCATCGGGCAAGTCCATCAAAGTCCATACTTTGTTCTGATACATGGATCCTATCTCGGATTTCATGGCTTCTAACCATTTGTCGGAATACGGGCCCACCATCGCTTCTCCATAGCTCGTAGGTTCATTGTTGTCTAACAACATGATATCTAAGACATGATTACCGTACCACTCAGGAGTAGTACATATCCTTGTTGACCTACGAGGTTCAATAGCAACTTGATCCGAAGCTTCATGATCACTATCATTAACTTCCTATTCAACAGACATAGGTGCCACAGAAAACATCTTTCTGTGTTGCATCATTCTCTGGTTGAACTAAAGGTTCGACAACCTCATCAAGTTCTATCTTCCTCCCACTCAATTCTTTCAAGAGAAACTCCTTCTCGAGAAAGGACCTGTTCTTAGCGACAAACAATTTGCCCTTGAATCTGAGATAGAAGGTATACCCTACTGTCACCTTTGGGTATCCTATGAAGATGTGTTTGTCCGCTTTGGGTTCGAGCTTCTCCGGCTGAAGCCTTAAGCATCGCAGCCCCAAACATTAAGAAACGACAACCTTGGTTTCTTGCCAAACCAATGTTCATACGACGCCGTCTCAACGGAATTAGATGGTGTTCTATCTAAAGTGAATGCAGCTGTCTCTAACGCATAACCTCAAAATGAAAACAGTAGATTGATAAGAGACATCATAGATCGCACCATATCTCATAGGGTTCGATTACGACGTCCGGACACACCATAACCCAGTGGTGTTCCAGGTGGCTTCAACTGTGAAACAATTCCACAATGTCTTAAGTGTTTGCCAAACTCATAACTCAGATATTCTCATTGGTCAGATTGTAGGAATTTGATCTTCTTGCTATGATGATTCTTAACTTCACTCTGAAATTGCTTGAACTTTTCAAACATTTCAGACTTGTGCTTCATTAAGTAAATATACCTATATCTACTCAAATCGTCAGTGAAGATGAGAAAATAGCGATATCCACCGCACGCTTCAATTCTCATTGGATCACACGCATCAGCATGTATGATTTCCAACAAGACACTTGCCCGTTTCATTGTACCTGAAAGCGGGGTCTTAGTCATCCTACCCATGAGCCATGGCTCGCATGTGTCAAGCGATTCAAAATCAAGTGACTCCAAACATCCATCGACATGGAGTTTCTTCATACATCTTACGCCAATATGACCTAAGCGGCAGTGCCACGAGAAAGTGGTACTATCATTATTAACTCTACATCTTTTGGCGTGAACATGTGTATTACCACGACCGAGATTCAATGAACCATTCACATAGGGTGCATGACCATGAAAGGTATCATTCATGTAAATAGAATAACCATTATTCTCTAACTTAAATGAATGACCGTATTGCAATGAACATGATCTAATCATATTCATGCTCAACGTAGACACCTGATAACATTTATCTAGGTTCAATACTAATCCCGAAGGCAGATGGAGCGTGCGATGGTGATCTCATCAACTTTGGAAACACTTCCAACACACATCGTCGCCTCGCCCTTAGCCAGTCTCCGTTTAGTCCGTAGCTTTTGCTTCAAGTCACCAATAATAGCAACTGAACCGGTATCCAATACCCAGGTGCTACTAGGAGTACTAGTGAGGTACACATTAATAACACGTATATACTTTGTTGAAGTTGCCAGCCTTCTTATCTACCATGCATTTGGGGTAATTCCGCTACCAGTGACCGTTCCCCTTACAATAGAAGCACTTAGTCTTGGGTTTAGGTTCAACCTTGGGTTCCATCACTGGAGCGGCAACTGATTTGCCATCCATGAAGTTTCCCTTCTAGCCCTTGCCCTTCTTGAAACCAGTGGTCTTGTTAAACCATCAACACTTGATGCTCCTTCTTGATTTCTACCTTTTGCGGTCTTAAGCACCGCAAACAGCTCCGGGATCAACTCCATCCCTTGCATGTCATAGTTCATCACGAAGATCTAGTGGCTTAGTGATAGTGGCTAGAGAACTCTATCAATCACTATCTTATCTGGAAGTTTAACTGCCACCTGATTTAAGTGATTGTAGCACCCAGACATTCTGAGCACATGCTCACTCGCTGAGCTATTCTCCTCCATCTTGTTGGCAAAATAACTTGTCAGAGGTCTCATACCTCTCAACACGGGCATGAGCCTGAAATCCCAATTTCAGCTCTTGGAACATCTCGAATGTTCTATGGCATTCAAAACGTCATTGGAATCCCGATTCTAAGCCGTAAAGTATGGTGCACTAAACTATCAAGTAGTCATCAGGACGTGTCTGTCAGGTGTTCACAACATCCACAGACGACGTTGTAGGGGTTTGCACATCGAGCGGTGCATCAAAGACGTAAGCCTTCTGTGTAGCAATGAGGACACTCCTCGGACTACGGACCTAGTCCGCATCAGTGCTTACAATATCTTTCAACTTGGTCTTTCTCTAGGAACGTATTGAAACAGGGAGCTACAACATGAGCTATTTATCTACAACATATTTGCAAAGACAATTTAGACTATGTTCATGATAATTGAGTTCATTTAATGAACTCCCACTCAAATAGACATCCCTCTAGTCATCTAAGTGAAACATGATCCGAGTCAACTAGGTCGTGTCCGATCATCACGTGAGACGGACTAGTCAACATCGGTGAACATCTTCATGTTGATCGTATCTACTATACGACTCATGTTCGACCTTTCGGTCTTCCGTGTTCCGAGGCCATGTCTGTACATGCTAGGCTCGTCAAGTCAACCTAAGTGTTTTGCATGTGTCCCGAGGCCATGTCTGTACATGCTAGGCTCGTCAACACCCGTTGTATTCGAACGTTAGAATCTATCACACCCGATCATCACGTGGTGCTTCGAAACAACGAACCTTCGCAACGGTGCACAGTTAGGGGAAACACTTTTCTTGAAATTTTAGTGAGGGATCATCTTATTTAAGCTACCGTCGTTCTAAGCAAATAAGATGTAAAACATGATAAACATCACATGCAATCAAATAGTGACATGATATGGCCAATATCATTTTGCTCCTTTTGATCTCCATCTTCGGGGCTCCATGATCATCGTTGTCACCGGCATGACACCATGATCTCCATCATCATGATCTCCATCATCGTGTCTTCTTGAAGTTGTCTCGTCATCTATTACTTCTACTACTATGGCTAACGCTTTAGCAATAAAGTAAAGTAATTACATGACGTTTATGTTGACACGCATGTCATAAATAAATAAAGACAACTCCTATGGCTCCTGCCGGTTGTCATACTCATCGACATGCAAGTCGTGATTCCTATTACAAGAACATGATCAATCTCATACATCACATATATCATTCATCACATCCTTTTGGCCATATCACATCACAAGGCATATGCTGCAAAAACAAGTTAGACGTCCTCTAATTGTTGTTGCAAGTTTTTACGTGGCTGCTATAGGTTTCTAGCAAGAACGTTTCTTACCTACGTGAAAACCACAACGTGATATGCCAATTTCTATTTACCCTTCATAAGGACCCTTTTCATCGAATCCGATCTGACTAAAGTGGGAGAGACAGACACCCGCTAGCCACCTTATGCAACTAGTGCATGTCAGTCGGTGGAACCAGTCTCACGTAAGAGTACGTGTAAGGTCGGTCCGGGCCGCTTCATCCCACGATGCCGCCGAATCAAGATAAGACTAATAACAGCAAGTAAATTGACAAAATCAACGCCCACAACTGCTTTGTGTTCTACTCGTGCAAAGAAACTACACATAGACCTAGCTCATGATGCCACTATTGGGGAACGTAGCAGAAATTCAAAATTTTCTACGCATCACCAAGATCAATCTATGGAGTAATCTAGCAACGAGGGGAAGGATAGTGCATCTACATACCCTTGTAGATCGCTAAGCGGAAGCGTTCAAGTGAACGGGGTTGATGGAGTCGTACTCGTCGTGATCCAAATCACCGATGATCCTAGTGCCGAACGGACGGCACCTCCGTGTTCAACACACGTACAGCCCGGTGACGTCTCCTACGCCTTGATCCAGCAAGGGGAGAAGGAGAGGTTGGGGAAGACTCCATCCAGCAGCAGCACGACGACATGGTGGTGGAGGAGGAGTGTGGTACTCCAGCAGGGCTTCGCCAAGCACCGCAAGAGACGAGGAGGGAGAGGGGTAGGACTGCGCCAAGAAGGAGATTGAATCGTCTCTATGGCAGCCCAAAACCTCAAGTATATATAGGGGGAGGGGAGGGGCTGCGCCCCCACCTAGGTTTCCACCCCTAGGGGTGGCGGTCAGCCCTAGATCCCATCTAGGGGGGCGGCCAAGGGGGGAGAGAGGGGGGCGCACCTGAAGGAAATATGCCCTAGAGGCAATAATAAAGTTATTATTTATTTCCTTATAATCATGATAAATGTTTATTATTCATGCTAGAATTGTATTAATCGGAAACATAATACATGTGTGAATACATAGACAAACAAAGTGTCACTAGTATGCCTCTACTTGACTAGCTCATTAATCAAAGATGGTTATGTTTCCTAACCATGAACAATGAGTTGTTATTTGATTAACGAGGTCACATCATTAGTTGAATGATCTGATTGACATGACCCATTCCATTAGCTTAGCACCCGATCGTTTAGTATGTTGCTATTGCTTTCTTCATGACTTATACATGTTCCTATAACTACGAGATTATGCAACTCCCGTTTACCGGAGGAACACTTTGGGTACTACCAAACGTCACAACGTAACTGGGTGATTATAAAGGAGTACTACAGGTGTCTCCAAAAGGTACATGTTGGGTTGGCGTATTTCGAGATTAGGTTTTGTCACTCTGATTGTCGGAGAGGTATCTCTGGGCCCACTCGGTAATGCACATCACTATAAGCCTTGCAAGCATTGCAACTAATGTGTTAGTTCGGGATGATGTATTACGGAACGAGTAAAGAGACTTGCCGGTAATGGAGATTGAACTAGGTATTGAGATACCGATGATCGAATCTCGGGCAAGTAACATACCGATGACAAAGGGAACAACGTATGTTGTTATGCGGTCTGACCGATAAAGATCTTCGTAGAATATGTAGGAGCCAATATGGGCATCCAGGTCCCGCTATTGGTTATTGACCGGAGACGTGTCTCGGTCATGTCTACATTGTTCTCGAACCCGTAGGGTCCGCACGCTTAACGTTATCGATGATAGTTATATTATGAGTTTATGCATTTTGATGTACCGAAGTTAGTTCGGAGTCCCGGATGTGATCACGGACATGACGAGGAGTCTCGAAATGGTCGAGACATAAAGATTGATATATTGGAAGCCTATGTTTGGATATCGGAAGTGTTCCGGGTGAAATCGGGATTTTACCGGAGTACCGGGAGGTTACCGGAACCCCCCGGGAACCATATGGGCCTTAGTGGGCTTTAGTGGAAAGGAGAAAGGGGCAGCCCAAGGTGGGCTGCGCGCCTCCCCCCTCCCCTAGTCCTATTAGGACTAGGAGAGGTGGCCGGCCCCCTCTCTCTCTTTCCCCCCCGAGGAATCCTATTCCAACTAGGATTGGGGGGGGGGAATCCTACTCCCGGAGGGAGTAGGACTCTCCTGGCGCGCCCCTTGTGGCCGGCCAGCCTCCCCCCTTTTGGTCCTTTATATACTGAGGTAGAGGCACCCTAGAACACACAAGTTGATCCACGTGATCTATTCCTTAGCCGTGTGCGGTGCCCCCAGCCACCATAGTCCTCGATAATACTGTAGCGGAGTTTAGGCGAAGCCCTGCTGCTGTAGTACATCAAGATCGTCACCACGCCGTCGTGCTGACGGAACTCTTCCCCGACACTTTGCTGGATCGGAGTCCGGGGATCGTCATCGAGCTGAACGTGTGCTCGAACTCGGAGGTGCCGTAGTTTCGGTGCTTGATCGGTTGGATCGTGAAGACGTACGACTACTTCCTCTACGTTGTGTCAACGCTTCCGCAGTCGGTCTGCGTGGGTACGTAGACATCACTCTCCCCTCTCGTTGCTATGCATCACATGATCTTGCGTGTGCGTAGGAAATTTTTGAAATTACTACGAAACCCATCAATGGCATCCGAGCCTAGGTTATTTATGTTGATGTTATTTGCACGAGTAGAGCACAAGTGAGTTATGGGCGATATAAGTCATACTGCCTACCAGCATGTCATACTTTGGTTTGGCGGCATTGTTGGACGAGACGACCCGGACCAAAATTACGCGTACGCTTACGCGAGACCGGTTCCCCCGATGTGCTTTGCACATAGGTGGCTTGCGGGAAACTGTCTCTCCAATTTTAGTTGAACCAAGTATGGCTACGCCCGGTCCTTGCGAAGGTTAAAACGGAGTCTATTTGACAAACTATCGTTGTGGTTTTGATGCGTAGGTGAGATTGGTTCTTGCTTAAGCCCGTAGCAGCCACGTAAAACTTGCAACAACAAAGTAGAGGACGTCTAACTTGTTTTTGCAGGGCATGTTGTGATGTGATATGGTCAAGACATGATGCTGAATTTTATTGTATGAGATGATCATGTTTTGTAACCGAGTTATCGGCAACTGGCAGGAGCCTTATGGTTGTCGTTTTATTGTATGCAATGAAATCGCGATGTAATGCTTTACTTTATTACTAAGCGGTAGTGATAGTTGTGGAAGCATAAGATTGGCGAGACGACAACGATGCTGCAATGGAGATCAAGGTGTCGCGCCGGTGACGATGGTGATCATGACGGTGTTTCGAAGATGGAGATCACAAGCACAAGATGATGATGGCCATATCATATCACTTATATTGATTGCATGTGATGTTTATCCATTTATGCATCTTATCTTGCTTTTATTGATGGTAGCATTATAAGATGATCTCTCACTAAATTATCAAGAAGTGTTCTCCCTGAGTATGCACCGTTGCCAAAGTTCGTCGTGCCCAGACACCACGTGATGATCGGGTGTGATAAGCTCTACGTCCATCTACAACGGGTGCAAGCCAGTTTTGCACACGCAGAATACTCAGGTTAAACTTGACGAGCCTAGCATATGCAGATATGGCCTCGGAATACGGAGACCGAAAGGTCGAACGTGAATCATATAGTAGATATGATCAACATAACGATGTTCACCATTGAAAACTACTCCATCTCACGTGATGATCGGTTATGGTTTAGTTGATTTGGATCACGTGATCACTTAGAGGATTAGAGGGATGTCTATCTAAGTGGGAGTTCTTAAGTAATTTGATTAATTGAACTTAAACTTATCATGAACTTAGTACCTGATAGTATCTTGCTTGTTTATGTTGATTGTAGATAGATGGCTCGTGTTGTTGTTCCGTTGAATTTTAATGCGTTCCTTGAGAAAGCAAAGTTGAAAGATGATGGTAGCAATTACACGGACTGGGTCCGTAATTTGAGGATTATCCTCATTGCTGCTCAGAAGAATTACGTCCTGGAAGCACCGCTGGGTGCTAGGCCTGCTGCTGGAGCAACACCAGATGTTATGAACGTCTGGCAGAGCAAAGCTGATGACTACTCGATAGTTCAGTGTGCCATGCTTTACGGCTTAGAATCGGGACTTCAACGACGTTTTGAACGTCATGGAGCATATGAGATGTTCCAGGAGTTGAAGTTAATATTTCAAGCAAATGCCCGGATTGAGAGATATGAAGTCTCCAATAAGTTCTATAGCTGCAAGATGGAGGAGAACAGTTCTGTCAGTGAGCATATACTCAAAATGTCTGGGTATAATAATCACTTGATTCAGATGGGAGTTAATCTTCCAGATGATTGCGTCATTGACAGAATTCTCCAATCACTGCCACCAAGCTACAAGCGCTTCGTGATGAACTATAATATGCAAGGGATGAACAAGACTATTCCCGAGCTCTTCGCGATGCTGAAACCTGCGGAGGTAGAAATCAAGAAGGAGCATCAAGTGTTGATGGTTAAAAAGACCACTAGTTTCAAGAAAAAGGGCAAAGGGAAGAAGAAGGGGAACTTCAAGAAGAATGGCAAGCAAGTTGCTGCTCAGGAGAAGAAACCCAAGTCTGGACCTAAGCCTGAAACTGAGTGCTTCTACTGCAAGCAGACTGGTCACTGGAAGCGGAACTGCCCCAAGTATTTGGCGGATAAGAAGGATGGCAAGGTGAACAAAGGTATATGTGATATACATGTTATTGATGTGTACCTTACTAGAGCTCGCAGTAGCACCTGGGTATTTGATACTAGTTCTGTTGCTAATATTTGCAACTCGAAACAGGGACTACGGAATAAGCGGACACTAGCAAAGGACGAGGTGACGATGCGCGTGGGAAACGGTTCCAAAGTCGATGTGATCGCGGTCGGCACGCTACCTCTACATCTACCTTCGGGATTAATATTAGACCTAAATAATTGTTATTTGGTGCCAGCGTTGAGCATGAACATTATATCTGGATCTTGTTTGATGCGAGACGGTTATTCATTTAAATCAGAGAATAATGGTTGTTCTATTTATATGAGTAATATCTTTTATGGTCATGCACCTTTGAAGAGTGGTCTATTTTTGATGAATCTCGACAGTAGTGATACACATATTCATAATGTTGAAGCCAAAAGATGCAAAGTTGATAATGAAAGTGCAACTTATTTGTGGCACTGCCGTTTAGGTCATATCGGTGTAAAGCGCATGAAGAAACTCCATTCTGATGGACTTTTGGAACCACTTGATTATGAATCACTTGGTACTTGCGAACCGTGCCTCATGGGCAAGATGACCAAAACACCGTTCTCCGGTACTATGGAGAGAGCAACAGATTTGTTGGAAATCATACATACAGATGTATGTGGTCCGATGAATATTGAGGCTCGTGGCGGATATCGTTATTTTCTCACCTTCACAGATGACTTAAGCAGATATGGATATATCTACTTAATGAAACACAAGTCTGAAACATTTGAAAAGTTCAAGGAATTTCAGAGTGAAGTTGAAAACAATCGTAACAAGAAAATAAAGTTTCTACGATCTGATCGTGGAGGAGAATATTTGAGTTACGAGTTTGGTGTACATTTGAAAAATTGTGGAATAGTTTCGCAACTCACGCCACCCGGAACACCGCAGTGTAATGGTGTGTCCGAACGTCGTAATCGTACTTTACTACATATGGTGCGATCTATGATGTCTCTTACTGATTTACCGCTATCGTTTTGGGGATACGCTCTAGAGACGGCCGCATTCACGTTAAATAGGGCACCATCAAAATCCGTTGAGACGACGCCTTATGAACTGTGGTTTGGCAAGAAACCAAAGTTGTCGTTTCTAAAAGTTTGGGGCTGCGATGCTTATGTGAAAAAGCTTCAACCTGATAAGCTCGAACCCAAATCGGAGAAATGTGTCTTCATAGGATATCCAAAGGAAACTATTGGATACACCTTCTATCACAGATCCGAAGGCAAAACTTCCGTTGCTAAGAATGGATCCTTTCTAAGAGAAGGAGTTTCTCTCGAAAGAAGTGAGTGGGAGGAAAGTAGAACTTGACGAGGTAACTGTACCTGCTCCCTTATTGGAAAATAGTACATCACAGAAAACTATTTCTGCGACATCTATACCAATTAGTGAGGAAGCTAATGATGTTGATCATGAAACTTCTGGTCAAGATTCTACTGAACCTCGTAGATCGACCAGAGCGAGATCCGCGCCAGAGTGGTACGGTAATCCTGTTCTGGAAGTCATGCTACTAGATCATGATGAACCTACGAACTATGAAGAAGCGATGGTGAGCCCAGATTCCGCAAAGTGGCTTGAAGCCATGAAATCTGAGATGGGATCCATGTATGAGAACAAAGTATGGACTTTGGTTGACTTGCCCGATGATCGGCAAGCAATTGAGAATAAATGGATCTTCAAGAAGAAGACTAACGCTGATGGTAATGTTACTGTCTACAAAGCTCGACTTATCGCAAAAGGTTTTCGACAAGTTCAAGGGGTTGACTACGATGAGACCTTCTCACCCGTAGCGATGCTTAAGTCTGTCCGAATCATGTTAGCAATAGCCGCATTTTATGATTATGAAATTTGGCAGATGGATGTCAAAACTGCATTCCTGAATGGATTTCTGGAAGAAGAGTTGTATATGATGCAACCGGAAGGTTTTGTCGATCCAAAGGGAGCTAACAAAGTGTGCAAACTCCAGCGATCCATTTATGGACTGGTGCAAGCCTCTCGGAGTTGGAATAAACGCTTTGATAGTGTGATCAAAGCATTTGGTTTTATACAGACTTTCAGAGAAGCCTGTATTTACAAGAAAGTGAGTGGGAGCTCTGTAGCGTTTCTGATATTATATGTGGATGACATATTACTGATTGGAAATGATATAGAATTTCTGGATAGCATAAAGGGATACTTGAATAAGAGTTTTTCAATGAAAGACCTCGGTGAAGCTGCTTACATATTAGGCATAAAAATCTATAGAGATAGATCAAGACGCTTAATTGGACTTTCACAAAGCACATACCTTGACAAGATTTTGAAGAAGTTCAAAATGGATCAAGCAAAGAAAGGGTTCTTGCCTGTGTTACAAGGTGTAAAGTTGAGTCAGACTCAATGCCCGACCACTGCAGAAGATAGAGAGAAAATGAAAGATGTTCCCTATGCTTCAGCCATAGGCTCTATCATGTATGCAATGCTGTGTACCAGACCTGATGTGTGCCTTGCTATAAGCTTAGCAGGGAGGTACCAAAGTAATCCAGGAGTGGATCACTGGACAGCGGTCAAGAGCATCCTGAAATACCTGAAAAGGACTAAGGATATGTTTCTCGTATATGGAGGTGACAAAGAGCTCATCGTAAAAGGTTACATTGATGCAAGCTTTGACACTGATCCGGACGATTCTAAATCGCAGACCGGATACGTGTTTACATTAAACGGTGGAGCTGTCAGTTGGTGCAGTTCTAAACAAAGCGTCGTAGCGGGATCTACATGTGAAGCGGAGTACATAGCTGCTTCGGAAGCAGCGAACGAAGGAGTCTGGATGAAGGAGTTCATATCCGATCTAGGTGTCATACCTAGTGCATCGGGTCCAATGAAAATCTTTTGTGACAATACTGGTGCAATTGCCTTGGCAAAGGAATCCAGATTTCACAAGAGAACCAAGCACATCAAGAGACGCTTCAATTCCATCCGGGATCTAGTCCAGGTGGGAGACATAGAGATTTGCAAGATACATACGGATCTGAATGTTGCAGACCCATTGACTAAGCCTCTTCCACGAGCAAAACATGATCAGCACCAAGGCTCCATGGGTGTTAGAATCATTACAGTGTAATCTAGATTATTGACTCTAGTGCAAGTGGGAGACTGAAGGAAATATGCCCTAGAGGCAATAATAAAGTTATTATTTATTTCCTTATAATCATGATAAATGTTTATTATTCATGCTAGAATTGTATTAATCAGAAACATAATACATGTGTGAATACATAGACAAACAAAGTGTCACTAGTATGCCTCTACTTAACTAGCTCATTAATCAAAGATGGTTATGTTTCCTAACCATGAACAATGAGTTGTTATTTGATTAACGAGGTCACATCATTAGTTGAATGATCTGATTGACATGACCCATTCCATTAGCTTAGCACCCGATCGTTTAGTATGTTGCTATTGCTTTCTTCATGACTTATACATGTTCCTATAACTATGAGATTATGCAACTCCCGTTTACCGGAGGAACACTTTGGGTACTACCAAACGTCACAACGTAACTGGGTGATTATAAAGGAGTACTACAGGTGTCTCCAAAGGTACATGTTGGGTTGGCGTATTTCGAGATTAGGTTTTGTCACTCCGATTGTCGGAGAGGTATCTCTGGGCCCTCTCGGTAATGCACATCACATAAGCCTTGCAAGCATTGCAACTAATGAGTTAGTTGCAGGATGATGTATTACAGAACGAGTAAAGAGACTTGCCGGTAATGAGATTGAACTAGGTATTGGATACCGACGATCGAATCTCGGGCAAGTAACATACCGATGACAAAGGGAACAACGTATGTTGTTATGCGGTCTGACCGATAAAAGATCTTCGTAGAATATGTAGGAGCCAATATGGGCATCCAGGTCCCGCTATTGGTTATTGACCGGAGACGTGTCTCGGTCATGTCTACATTGTTCTCGAACCCGTAGGGTCCGCACGCTTAAGGTTACGATGACAGTTATATTATGAGTTTATGCATTTTGATGTACCGAAGTAGTTCGGAGTCCCGGATGTGATCACGGACATGACGAGGAGTCTCGAAATGGTCGAGACGTAAAGATTGATATATTGGAAGCCTATGTTTGGACATCGGAAGTGTTCCGGGTGAAATCGGGATTTTACCGGAGTACCGGGAGGGTTACCGGAACCCCCCGGGAGCTAAATGGGCCATAGTGGGCCTTAGTGGAAAAGAGAGGGGCTGCCTAGATGGGCTGCGCGCCTCCCCCTTCCCCTAGTCCTATTAGGACTAGGAGAGGTGGACGGCCCCCTCCTCCTCTTTTCCCCCTCCGCGAATCCTATTCCAACTAGGATTTGGGGGGGGGGGAGGAATCCTACTCCCAGAGGGAGTAGGACTCTCCTGGCGCCTCCTCCTTGGCCGGCCAGCCTCCCCCCCTCTACTCCTTTATATACGGAGGCAGGGAACACCTCTAGACACACAAGTTGATCCACGTGATCTATTCCTTAGCTGTGTGCGGTGCCCCCTGCCACCATATACCTCGATAATACTGTAGCGGAGTTTAGGCGAAGCCCTGCTGCTGTAGTTCATCAAGATCGTCACCACGCCGTCGTGCTGACGGAACTCTTCCCCGACACTTTGCTGGATCGAAGTCCGTGGATCGTCATCGAGCTGAACGTGTGCTCGAACTCGGAGGTGCCGTAGTTTCGGTGCTTGATCGGTTGGATCGTGAAGACGTACGACTACTTCCTCTACGTCGTGTCATCGCTTCCGCAGTCGGTCTGCGTTGGGTACGTAGACAACACTCTCCCCCTCGTTGCTATGCATCACATGATCTTGCGTGTGCGTAGGAAAATTTTTGAAATTACTCAGCCCATCAGTAGTGTTACTATCTACAAAGCTAGACTTGTCGAAAAAGGTTTTGACAAAGTTCAAGGTGTTGACTACGATGAGATTTTCTCACTCGTAGCGATGCTTAAGTCTGTCCGAATCATGTTAGCAAATTGCCACATTTTATGAAATCTGGCAAATGGATGTCAAAACTACATTCCTTAATGGATTTCTTAAAGAAGAGTTGTATATGATGCAACCAGAAGGTTTTGTCGATCCTAAAGGTGCTAACAAAATGTGCAAGCTCCAGTGATCCATCTATGGACTGGTGCAAGCATCTCAGAGTTGGAATATACGCTTTGATGAGTTGATCAAAGCATATAGTTTTATACAGACTTGCGGTGAAGCCTGTATTTACAAGAAAGTGAGTGGGAGCACTACAACATTTCTGATAAGTATATGTGAATGACATATTGTTGATCGGAAATAATGTAGAATTATTCTGCAAAGCATAAAGGAGTGTTTGAAAGGAGTTTTTCAAAGAAAGACTCGGTGAAGCTACTTACATATTGAGCATCAAGATCTATAGAGATAGATCAAGACGCTTGATAAGTTTTTTCAATGAGTACATACCTTGACAAGATTTTGAAGTAGTTCAAAATGGAACAGTCAAAGAAAGAGTTCTTCCTGTGTTACAAGGTGTGAAATTGAGTAAGACTCAAAGCCCGACCACGACAGAAGAATGAGAATGAAAGTCATTCCCTATGCCTAAGCCATAGTTCTATAAATATGCCATGCTGTGTACCAGATCTATTGTATACCTACACTGTTTGGCAAGGGAGTACAATAGTGATCTAGGAGTAGATCACTGGACATTGGTCAAAATTATCCTTAGTGGAATAAGGATATGTTTCTCGATTATGGAGGTGACAAAAGGTTCATCGTAAAGGGTTACGTCGATGCAAGTTTTGACACTGATCCAGATGACTCTAAGTCTCAATCTGGATACATATTGAAAGTGGGAGCAATTAGCTAGAGTAGCTCCGTGCAGAGCATTGTTGACATAGAAATTTGCAAAATACATACGGATCTGAATGTGATAGACCCGTAGTTGACTAAACTTCTCTCACAAGCAAAACATGATCACACCTTAGTACTCTTTGGGTGTTAATCACATAGCGATGTGAACTAGATTATTGACTCTAGTAAACCCTTTGGGTGTTGGTCACATGTCGATGTGAACTATGGGTGTTAATCACATGGTGATGTGAACTATTGGTATTAAATCACATGGCGATGTGAACTACATTATTGACTCTAGTGCAAGTGGGAGACTGAAGGAAATATGCCCTAGATGCAATAATAAAGTTATTAGTTGTTTCCTTATCTCATGATAAATGTTTATTATTCATGCTAGAATTGTATTAACCGGAAACATAATACATGTGTGAATACATAAACAAACATAGTGTCACTAATATGCCTCTACTTGACTAGCTCGTTAATCAAAGATGGTTAAGTTTCCTAACCATAGAATGAGTTGTCATTCGATTAACGGGATCACATCATTAGGATAATGATGCGATTGACTTGACCCATTCCGTTAGCTTAGCACTTGATCGTTTAGTATGTTGCTATTGCTTTCTTCATGACTTATACATGTTCCTATGACTATGAGATTATGCAACTCCCGTTTACCGGAGGAACACTTTGTGTGCTACCAAACGTCACAACGTAACTGGGTGATTATAAAGGTGCTCTACAGGTGTCTCCAAAGGTACTTGTTGGGTTGGCGTATTTCGAGATTAGGATTTGTCACTCCGATTGTGGAGAGGTATCTCTGGGCCCACTCGGTAATGCACATCACTTAAGACTTGCAAGCATTGCAACTAATGAGTTAGTTGCGGGATGATGTTGTGACGCCCCGAGACCGATGCGCCAGGTGTCTTCCAGTTATCGCTGTTGTTGCCTTGTCGTTTGCTTGAGTTTCATGTGCATTGCATCATGTCATCATGTAACCCGTTTTAAAACTCACTAAATAAATTGCATGGATCTTCGGTCCATTTAAACCGAGGGAAGGGTGACTTCTCTTTATAACATATCCTCCCGATATTAGGGAGCTATTATAAATATTTCCATTCTTCTAGAATTACCGTGACACACTTGCAATTTAAACTCTCAAGTCTTTTCTGCTTCGAGTTGCTCTCTAACCTTGCCATTTATTCTTTCGTCATTTTCCGGAGCTCCACCAAAAATCCGAATATTTTTGGACTCTTAATTACCTTGAACTTATTCAAACCATTTGAATTAAATTCAAATGGATTTAAATTTAGATCTCTCAATCATGGCCTTTTCTATTTTCCCGGAACAAGCACATTTTTGTGAGTCAGGGAAAATTATCTGCGTGTCCAACTTCTTCCCCTAACCCCTCTTTCTTTTCTTTCTTAATCTCTGTTTTTTTCTTTTCTTTTAGTAGAGAGAGAGAGACCCTAGCCTTGCCTCTTGGGCCTCCTGTAGCCGCAGGCCCAGCAGCAGTCAGCCCACTCCTCCCGTAACCCTAACGAGCATCTCTCCCTCGACCTTTTCCTCTAATGCTGCCTCCTATCGATCCCCTAGTGCAGCCGAACCCTTCTCCTCAGTGCCGCAGAGCCCTCGGCTCGATCCCGATCCCCTCGACCCCTTTCCTCTCGATCCCACGCGACCCCCATCTCTCTCTCTCTCTCTCTGGATCCCGCGCATAGCCACCCAGCTCCTCTGTCCATCGAGCCACTACCGGAGCTCCACCTCGCCGGCCGACGAGGCCACGACCAAGCTGGAGCCTCCTCTCCTCCCTCTGCTTCGCGCCTCTCGAGCGGCGACTGGGATGTTCTTCCTCCCGCTGGAACCAGGAGCACCGCCGCCCTTGACCCGCCTCGCCGTCGCCATGGACCGAAGCCGCGCCTCGTTTGCTTCTTGTACGCAGCCGGCCTCTCCTTCGTCCTGCCCGGTTCCCTTGGCTGCTTGCCGCCGTCGAGCTGCGCCGCAGTGCGATTGCTCTGCCCTTTGCAGCTGCTGCTTTCGTCACCTCGCGCCCGCGCCTCTTCCTCCTCCGTTCGGCCGCAAGCGCGTCGCGCCTTCTTTGAGCAGCACAACGTGTTTCGCTGCTGCTGACGAGCACACGACCCGGCTTCTCCTACTACTACTCGAGAAGTACCACACGACTTGCATGCCCTGTCTGCGTAGTGGACGACGCGCACTGTAATCATGTACCTCCACTTGTGTTGCTGTTGATGTCAAAGTTCGACCACCCGAACATGGATTAGCGCAAGTACACAGCGGCAGCATTTGGATCGACAAGTTAAACGACGCGTGTACAACTACGTTACAGAACGCCAGTACCTCTACAACGGATGCGTCAAGGTCGTCTCAGATATCGCCAAGTACACCACCGAAGAACACACAGATGCTTCGAACGAGTTACTGAAACGAACGCGAGTACCACGACGACCATTTACATGTACCCCTACGCCGCACCGAAACGCCGAGTGTTGGGGAACGTAGCAAAATTTTAAAATTTTCTATGCAACACCAAGATCAATCTATGGAGTCATCTAGCACCGAGGGAGAGAGGAGTGCATCTACATACCCTTGTAGATTGCGCGCGTAAGCGTTCAAGAGAACGGGGTTGATGGAGTCGTACTCGACGTGATCCAAGTCACGATGACCTAGTGCCGAACGGACGGCACCTCCGCGTTCAACACACGTACGGTTGGGAAGACGTCTCCTCCTTCTTGATCCAGCAAGGGGGAAGGAGAGGTTGATGAAGATCCAGCAGCACGACGGCGTGGTGGTGGATGCAGCAGGATCCCGGCAGGGCTTCGCCAAGCGCAAGCGGGGAGGAGAGGTGTTACGGAGGGAGAGGGAGGCGCCAAGAGCAAGGGGTGCGGCTGCCCTCCCTCCCCTCTTTATATAGGGGCCTTGGGGGGGCCGGCCCTAGGAGATGGATCTCCAAGGGGGCGGCGGCCAAGGGGTGGCTTCCCCCCCAAGCCAAGTGGGGGGCGCCCCCACCCCTAGGGTTTCCCAACCCTAGGCGCAGGGGAGGCCCAAGTGGGGGGGCGCACTAGCCCACCAGGGGCTGGTCCCCTCCCACACTTGGCCCATGCAGCCCTCCGGGGCTGGTGGCCCCACTTGGTGGACCACCGGGACCCTCCCGGTGGTCCCGGTACATTACCGATAAAACCCGAAACTTTTCCGGCGACCAAAACAGGACTTCCCATATATAAATCTTTACCTCCGGACCATTCCAGAACTCCTCGTGACGTCTGGGATCTCATCCGGGACTCCGAACAACATTTGGTAACCACGTATATCTATTCCCTATAACCCTAGCGTCATCGAACCTTAAGTGTGTAGACCCTACGGGTTCGGGAACCATGCAGACATGACTGAGATAACTCTCCAGTCAATAACCAACAGCGGGATCTGGATACCCATGTTGGCTCCCACATGTTCCACGATGATCTCATCGGATGAACCACGATGTCATGGATTCAATCAATCCCGTATACAATTCCCTTTGTCTATCGGTATGATACTTGCCCGAGATTCGATCGTCGGTATCCCGATACCTTGTTCAATCTCGTTACCGGCAAGTCTCTTTACTCGTTCTGTAACACATCATCCCGTGATCAACTCCTTGATCACATTGTGCACAATATGATGATGTCCTACCGAGTGGGCCCAGAGTTACCTCTCCGTTTACACGGAGTGACAAATCCTAGTCTCGATTCGCGCCAACCTAACAGACACTTTCGGAGATACCTGTAGTGTACCTTTATAGCCACCCAGTTACGTTGTGACGTTTGGCACACCCAAAGCACTCCTACGGTATCCGGGAGTTGCACAATCTCATGGTCTAAGGAAATGATACTTGACATTAGAAAAGCTTTAGCAAACGAACTACACAATCTTGTGCTAGGCTTAGGATTGGGTCTTGTCCATCACATCATTATCCTAATGATGTGATCCCGTTATCAATGACATCCAATGTCCATGGTCAGGAAACCGTAACCATCTATTGATCAACGAGCTAGTCAACTAGAGGCTTACTAGGGACATGGTGTTGTCTATGTATCCACACATGTATTTGAGTTTCCTATCAATACAATTCTAGCATGGATAATAAACGATTATCATGAACAAGGAAATATAATAATAACCAATTTATTATTGCCTCTAGGGCATATTTCCAACACATACTTAGTGCAAAATGAAGGCTAGCAAAAGATTGGGAAGCGACCAACCAAGAAACGAATAATCTCATAAGCAAGCATTAAGCATAATTAACACCTAATAATGCACCACAAGTAGGATATAATTTTCATTGCATGACTATTGAATTTCGTACTTGCATAGGGAATCCCAAACCTTAACACCCATATTCTTACTAGAGCATAATTACTCATCAAGATGACTCACATATCACATTATCATATCTCAAAACTATTACTAAGAATCAAGTTTATTTTGTCCAATGATCTTCATGACATTTTCTTTTACTTTCTCCTTCTTGGATATCTATCACTTTTGGACTAATTTTCATGAGTTGCTTTTCATAAGCTCAACCAAATATAAGTGAAGATCATGAGCATAACAAATTTTCTTTCTCTCAAAATAATTTAAGTGAAGCAAGAGAGAATTTCTTCAAAATTTTACTAACTCTCAAACAAATCTAAGTGAAGCAAGAGAGCATTTCTTCAAAAATAAGAAAGCACACCATGCTCAAAAAGATATAAGTGAAGCACTAGAGCAAGTCCTAGATCATAAAAGATTTAAGTGAAGCATAGAGAGCAATTCTAGCAAGTCATGACATAATTTTGGCTCTCTTAAATAGGTGTGTCCAGAAAGGATTGATAACTTAAAACACAAAAAAAACAATCAAAGACACATATCATACAAGACGCTCCAAGCAAAACACATATCATGTGACGAATAAAAATATAGTCTCGAGTAAAATACCGATAGTTGTTGGAAGAAAGCGGGGATGCCACTCGGGGGCATCCCCAAGCTTAGTTGGTTGCTCATTCTTGGATAATTGCTTGGGATGCTAGGGCATCCCCAAGCTTAGGCTCTAACATCCTTCCTTCATCCATCGTAAGATAACCCAAAACTTGAAAACTCCAATCACACAAAACTCAACAAAGCCTTCATGAGATCCGTTAGTATAAGAATAATAAACCACTACTATAAGTGATGTATCAAACCAATTCATATTTTGTTTTTGTATTATATCTACTATATTCCAACTTTTATATGTCAAAAACTCATGAA
Source organism: Triticum urartu (assembly GCF_003073215.2). Classification (NCBI taxonomy): domain Eukaryota; kingdom Viridiplantae; phylum Streptophyta; class Magnoliopsida; order Poales; family Poaceae; genus Triticum; species Triticum urartu. The sequence goes on along the minus strand of NC_053022.1, from coordinate 514,637,727 downwards.
AGAAAACCATAGAGACATCAAAATAAGCACACAACACAAAGAAAACAGAATTTGTCAAAACAGAACAGTCTATAGCAATCTGACTATTTCGAATACTTCTGTGACTCCAAAAAACTCTGAAAAATTAGGACGACCTGTGAAATTTGTATGTTGATCTACTTCAAGTGGAATGGGTATTTTATCGCTCTCTGGTAAAAAATGAAATTAATTTCGTGAGCGCAAACTTTCTGTTTTTTTCAGCAAGATCAAACAACTATTGCCCAAGAAGATCCTAGATGCTTTACCTGGCACAAACACTAATTGAAACAAAAAAACACAATAATAATAGTAGAATAATTGTGCTAACACACAATAACAGAAAGCAAAAAGCAAAAATAAATTTTATTCATTGGGTTGCCTCCCAACAAGCACTATAGTTTTACGCCCTTAGCTAGGCATTTATTGATGCTCACATGAAAGATAATAATTGTAACACAAAGAGAGCATCACAAAACATGTGAAAAACATATTTAAGTCTAACATACTTCCTATGCATAGGAATTTTATAAGCAAACAAATTATCAAGACAAGAAACATCTAGCACATGCAAGTAAGAAGAAAGAAACAATAGCAATCTCAACATAACTAGAGGTAATTTAGTAACATGGAAATTTCTACCACAATATTTTCCTCTCCCATAATAATTACATGTAGGATCATAATCAAATTCAATAATATAGCTATCATATAAAATTTTCTTTTCACGATCCACATGCATAAAAGTCTTATAATCTTCCAAGATAGTGGGATTAACATCAACTAAAGTCATGACCTCTCCAAACCCACTTTTATCAAAAAAATCACAAGATTGAACACTCTCCAAATATGTGGGATTATTTTTACCTAGAGTTGACACTCTTCCGAACCCACTTTCAATATTATTGCAAACATATTCATCATGAGGCTTAAATAAACTGTCAAGATCATAAGAATCATTATCACCCCAATCATGATCATTGCAATAAGTAGTGGACATAGCAATATTAGCATCCCCAAGCTTGGATTTTTGCATATTATTAGCACAATCGACATGAATAGAATTTACAATAACATCATTGCAATCATGCTTTTCATTCAATGAGCTATCATGAATTACTTTATAAATTCCTTCTTTTAACACTTCATCACAATTTTCAGATTCATCATTCTCAAGCAAAAATACATAAAGATAATCTACTGCACTCAACTCATTAGAGATTGGTTCATCATAATTGGATATCTTAAAAAGATTAGCAAGTGAGTGAGGATCCATATCAATATATTTTTAACAAGCGAAGATGCAAGCAAATAGAAGGCACATGGCAACACAAGCAAACATGAGATATGACGAGAAAAAGGCGAACAAAAAAGAGGGCGGATAAAACGGCAAATTTTTGTGAAGTGGGGGAGAGGAAAATGAGAGGCAAATGGAAAATAATGTAAATTGCAAGGAGATGAGATTTGTGATTAGGAACCTGATTATGTTGAAGATCCTCCCCGGCAACGGCGCCAGAAATTCTCCTTGATGGTAGCTGGAACTACGTCGGTATTTCCTCGGAGAGGGAGGGGTGATGTAGCACAATGACGATAGAGTATTTCCCTCAGTTACGAAACCAAGGTATCAAACCAGTAGGAGAACCAAGCAACACAACGTAAATAGCACCTGCACACAAATAACAACACCTCGCAACCCGACGTGTTAAAGGGGTTGTCAATCCCTTTCGAGTAACGGCGCTAGAAATTGGCAAGTTGACGGGAGAAAGGTTGTAATAGATTGGATAAATAGATTGCAAATAAAATAAAGTGCAGCAAAGTATTTTTGTGTTTTTGGTTTAATATATTTGAAAATAAAAGCAAGGAAAAAGTAGATCACAAAGGCAAATATATGAGAAATAAGACCCGGGGGCCGTAGGTTTCACTAGTGGCTTCTCTCAAGAAAAATAGCAAATGGTGGGTGAACAAATTACTTTTGGGCAATTGATAGAACTTCAAATAATTATGACGATATCCAGGAAATGATCATTACATAGGCATCACGTCCAAGATTAGTAGACCGACTCCTGCCTGCATCTACTACTATTACTCCACACATCGACCGCTATCCAGCATGCATCTAGTGTATTAAATTCATGGAATAACGGAGTAATGTAATAAGAACGATGACATGATGTAGACAAGATCCGTTTATCTATATGGCGGTAGATATAGATCTCGTCTTTTTATCCTTAGTGGCAACGATACATACGTGTCGGTTCCCTTTCTGTCACTGGGATCAAGCACTGTAAGATCGAACCCACTACCGGGCACCTCTTCCCATTGCAAGATAAATAGATCGAGTTGGCCAGACAAAAGCCAAATATTGGATAAGAAATACGAGGCTATAAGAGACCATGCATAAAAGAGATCAAAGAAACTCAAATACTTTCATGGATATAAAAACATAGATCTGATCATAAACTCGAAGTTCATCGATCCCAACAAACACACCGCAAAAGAGTTACATCATATGGATCTCCAAGAGACCATTGTACTGAGAATCAAGAGAGAGAGATGAAGCCATCTAGCTACTAACTACGGACCTGAAGGTCTACAAAGAACTACTCGCGCGTCATCGAAGAGGCACCAATGGAAGTGGTAAACCCCTCCGTGATGGTGTCTAGATTGGATCTGGTGTTTCTGGACTCTGGGACGGCTGGATGAATATTTGGTTGACTCCCCTAGGGTTTTGGGAATATTTGGGTATTTATAGAGCAAAGAGGCGGTCCAGGGGGCACCCGAGGTGGGCACAACCCACCAGGGCGCGCCAGGGCCTCCTGGCGCGCCCTGGTGGGTTGTGCCCCCCTCGGGGCACCCCCCCAGGTGCAACCAGGGCCCAAATGCTTCATTTTGGCCCATAAAAATCATCGTAAAGTTTTGTGCCATTTGGACTCCATTTGATATTGTTTACCTGCGATGTAAAAAACATGGAAAAACAGGAACTGGCACTGGGCACTATGTCAATAGGTTAGTACCAAAAATGATATAAAATGATTATAAAACATCCAAGATTGATAATAAAACAACATGGAACAATAAATAATTATAGATACGTTGGAGACGTATCATTCACCCTCGAGGCTAAGGGCATGTACAAGTAGCTATGTGTTTGATCTTTCTCTCTCTCCGTCTCTCTCCCTCTCTCTCTTGTTCTTGATTTGGCATGATCTTGATGTACCACGAGCTTTGTTAATATAGTTGGATCATATGGTGTTTTCCCCTCTCTATCTTGTTGTGATTAATCGAGTTTTTACCTTTGAGGTTTCACTATTATCAGATCGAATAGTTGTTGGATTTTAGAACACTTGATGTATGTCTTGCATATGAATACCCATGGTGACAATGGGCTATTATATCGACTCACTTGATGTATGATTTGGCACTCAACTCACGGATTCCCAAGTGACATTGGGTAATTGATACGTCTCCAACGTATCTATAATTTATGAAGTATTCATGCTATTATATTATCTGTTTTGGATGTTTATGGGCTTTATTATACACTTCTATATTATTTTTGGGACTAACCTATTAACCGGAGGCCCAGCCCAAATTGTTGTTTTCTTGCCTATTTCAGTGTTTCTAAGGAAAGGAATATCAAATGGAGTCCAAACGGAATGAAACCTTCGGGAGAGTTATTTTGGAACGGAAGCAATCCAGGAGACTTGGAGTAGACGTTAGGGAAGCTTCAAGGAAGCCACGAGGCAGGGAGGTGCGCCCTACCCCCTAGGTGCGCCCCCACCCTCGTGGGCCCCTCGTGGATCCCCTGACCGACTTCTTTCGCCTATATATATCAATATACCCTAAAAACATCAAAGAGCAGAATAGATCGGGAGTTCCGCCGCCAGAAGCCTCCGTAGCCACCAAAAACCAATCTAGACCCGTTCTGGCACCCTGACAGAGGGGGGAATCCCTCTCCGGTGGCCATCTTCATCATCCCGACGCTCTCCATGACAAGGAGGGAGTAGTTCACCCTCGGGGCTGAGGGTATGTACCAGTAGCTATGTGTTTGATCTCTCTCTCTCTCTCTCGTGTTCTTGAGGTGGTACGATCTTGATGTATCACGAGCTTTGCTATTATAGTTGGATCTTATTATGTTTCTACCCCTCTACTCTCTTTTAATGGATTGAGTTTTCCCTTTGAAGTTATCTTATCGGATTGAGTCTTTAAGGATTTGAGAACACTTGATGTATGTCTTGCATGTGCTTATCTGTGGTGACAATGGGATATCATGTGATCCACTTGATGTATGTTTTGGTGATCAACTTGTGAGTTCCGTGACCTCATGAACTTATGCATAGGGGTTGGCACATGTTTTCGTCTTGGCTCTCCGGTAGAAACTTTGGGGCACTCTTTGAAGTTCTTTATGTTGGTTGAATAGATGAATCTGAGATTGTGTGATGCATATCGTATAATCATACCCACGGATACCTGAGGTGACATTGGAGTATCTAGGTAACATTAGGGTTTTGGTTGATTTGTATCTTAAGGTGTTATTCTACTATGAACTCTATGATAGATCGATCAGAAAGGATAACTTTGAGATGGTTTCGTACTGTACCATAATCTCTTCGTTTGTTCTCCGCTATTAGTGACTTTGGAGTGACTCTTTATTGCATGTTGAGGGATAGTTATATGATCCAATTATGTTATTATTGTTGAGAGGACTTGCACTAGTGAAAGTATGAACCCTAGGCCTTGTTTCTTAGCATTGCAATACCGTTTGTGCTCACTTTTACCACTTGCTACCTTGCTGTTTTTATATTTTCAGATTACAAAAACCATTATCTACTATCCATATTGCACTTGTATCACCATCTCTTCGCCGAACTAGTGCACCAATATCATCTTGTGCCTTTGATCTCCATCTTCGAGGCGTGGCATGACCACCATCATCACCGGCATGACACCATGATCTCCATCATTATGATCTCCATCATCGTGTCTTCATGAAGTTGCCTCGCCAACTATTACTTCTACTACTATGGCTAACGGTTAGCAATAAAGTAAAGTAATTACATGGCGTTTTGATTGACAGACAGGTCATAAATAAATTAAGACAACTCCTATGGCTCCTGCCGGTTGTCATACTCATTGACATGCAAGTCGTGATTCCTATTACAAGAACATGATCAATCTCATACATCACATATATCATTCATCACATCCTTTTGGCCATATCACATCACATAGCATACCCTGCAAAAACAAGTTAGACGTCCTCTAATTGTTGTTGCATGTTTTATGTGGCTGCTATGGGTTTCTAGCAAGAACGTTTCTTACCTACGCAAAACCACAAGGGTGATATGCCAATTGCTATTTACCCTTCATAAGGACCCTTTTCATCGAATCCGATCCGACTAAAGTGGGAGAGACAGACACCCGCCGGCCACCTTATGCATCAAGTGCATGTCAGTCGGTGGAACCAGTCTCACGTAAGCGTACACTACAAAAAAAATACACTTCCGTGATGATACGTGTTTGTCACAGTAGGTTGCGTTTTTTGTCATGCATGTACATCCATGATGATTTTATGACAGAATCAAGATAGTCATACCTGTGCTATCGTAGAAGTGTTCCATGACATTACCAAAATTATCATCACGGAAGTGTGCACTTCCATGACGATAAATCGCGCGTCACAGAAGTGCTTTCGTCAAGGGTGACCGACACGTGGCATCCACCGTAACGGAACGCCGTTAAGCTATCGGGTCGGGTTTTGGATATGATAACCCGTTAACAGCCTCGACCAATGGGGATTTTCCACGTGTAAAATCATCATTGGCTGGAAGAAACACGTGTCGGCTCATCGTTGGGACAGATGTCATCCACTCATTGGACGGAAGGCGCCTATGATACGTCGACACATGGCACGGCCCAACAGAGGCCCATTCCTGTGAAAAGGCCGGCCCGTTTGACTTGGTCAAAAGGTGGCGGGCCAGCCCATGGAAAGCCTGTTAATGGCCTGTTCGCATATAGCCCATTTACAGCCCGCTAACCCAAGGCCCGTTACGCCCTATCCGAATTAGGCCCAGTAGTGTCATCTAGGCCATCCAATATGATTCCAACCCGTTTTCACTTCTGGCCCATATATGGCCCATGACGTCTTTCAGCCCATATGAGGCCCTATGTAACTCTTGGCCTATTAACGGCCCGTGGTGAAACTGGCCCGTAATGAACAGTGTATCACTTTACACCCATTAACGGCCCGTGGTGAAACTGGCCCGTAATGAATAGTGTATCACTTTATACCCATTAACGGCCCGTTATTCCGTTGGGCCGTTTCCAGCCCTTGTTATCTTTCGGCCTTCTCAGAGCCCATTTATTCTTGGGCTCATTTCCAGCATTCGTTTACTTACGGCCCATTATTGTCATTTTCTACTTGTGGGCGAAATTCAGCCCATGGTTACAGTCGGCCCGTTTATGGTCTGTTAATACGTTGGGCCGTTTTCATAGCGTCATCAAATACGGCCTATTAACGATGGCCCGTTATGGTCGGCCCATGAACAAACGATTCCAACTCTAGCCCGTTTACGGCCATAATGCGGCCTGTTATTGGCCCATGTTTGGCCAATCGATCATACAGCCCGTATAAGGCCCATTGATGATACGACCCGTAGAAGGCCCATTGTTTCTATGGCCCGTAGAAGGCCTACTATTTCTACGGCCCATAGAAGGCCCACTGTTTCTACGGCCCGTAGGAGGCCCAATGTCACTACAGTAAATATTAGCCCATGGTTATTGTGGCCTAGTTTTAAAAAATAGGTTATTGCAGCCACTAGCCAACCGCGGAAAAAGAACTGCACTGACTACAAGCAAACAAATAAACAAGACAACAAGGAAATAAATAAGCAAGCAACTTATGCTAGGCTATCACGGCTATTACACATATTACATCCATTGGGCATCAAAGTTCACCACCAGTGCAAATATAGGGAACAAAGCAGCATATAAACGCCACAGCAAAACAAGTCCAGAACTGAAACCACTTCAGAAGAGTTCAAGAAACAATATCCTGGGTACCCATAATGCTGGCATGATGCTTAGAAAGCTTATTTACTTTCTCTTGTTTGGCGCTTAAATCCTCCAGCGCTTGCTGTTGCATAAGAAAGTACGCATCTGAATTCTGCAGGGACTTCCTCAGTCCTTCGGCTTCTTGCCGCAGCATAGCTGACTGATGCCTTTCAGCTTGTAGCTGAGACTGAAGAAGCCAAAGTGATTCAGGCAGCGAGTTTGAAGAGCTTGTGCCAGCGGTACTGGCCAGTAACTCGAACACTACATCAACGCATGTCTGTGGGGTTTTCTCATTGTCTACAAGATCGTTTTTATCACCTTTCTTGGAGACCAACAGGGTTGTCTCACTATCTTGTTCCTTATCTGCATTACTTTGTCTACCATTGCATAGTGGGGTTCTCTTCTCCAATATTCTGTTTGCATACTACAAGAGAAACAAGCAGACACATCACATGTTTAGCTTGTAGTATACGAAACTCATTTTTGTAAACCGATTCAGTAGTAAGGTGGACAGGATAACAACATGAAACAAACATATATCTATGTACTATGCTCACTGTATTGTCCATATCATTCTAGTTTATGTTCCCTAATCAAGATAGAGACACAGTTCAACTCATATATTTATAAGACACAGCAGCATAGATAGAATATAAGTGTGAGAAACTACACAACATTGGCAGCACTTGTAATGTGCATCACATGAGAACATAACTTTTTTATACAACTTAAACTGAAATCAACATAGAGCAAGAAGTTAGAACAACAATCCAGTTAAAGAAATAGGTTTAAAACATAACTGTTGTGCCATTGGAGTTTCAGTTGGATCCTTCAAATTCGAAAGTAGTTGGTATGAGTAAATACAGTGATGCAACAACAAAGGAGTATGGACCATAGCTACGGAATCTGACCTGAGAACAGTTGCTCTTCTGCTTTAAACGTGGAGTTTGGGTTAGCTGTGGTGGTCTTCGTGCTTTGGGCATTGCAGTAGCTTTACAAACTACTCATGTGGGGGTACTCTGTGGTGGACATGGTGCTTTGTCAACTATAAGTGGGTTACTATCCGTTGGGGTTGCGGTTAGATGGGTTGTAGCTGGTTCTCTGCCCAACGGTGTAAGTGTGCAATCTGGAAGAGTCTCGATTATGTGTGATGGGGCTAGTTTGTGGGCCAGTACAACCATGGTTCTATCTGCATCGACGGGTAGCACTGTCTTTTGTGAAGAACGGGTTTTTGCTCCCTTAGATACTGCCATCACCCTCTCCAATTCAAATGGCTGATAAACAAGAAAAGAAATTGAACGTACAGACATTGTATGATAGATAGATGTGGTAATTCACATATATGTTGTCTAACCAAATAGGACAGCATGACACAATTTCACATATATGATGCCTAACTAAACAGGATAGCATGACACAGTTTCAGATATATGATGGATAACTTAACAGGATATAATGGCATAATTCAACATATGATGAGTACCTAAACAGGATGACATGACAAAACTATATGATGTCTTTCTAAAATAGGTTGGGATGAAATAATTCACATACATGTTGTCTAAGTATACAGGATGGCATGATATAATTGACATAATTGATTCATATACTAAGCAGCTGGCACTCACATGTATGATCTCTAAACTAAGCAGATAGAATTCAATATTGTGCATATGATGTCTAAACTAAGCAATGCAAGACACCATATGCATCATATGAGAAATATAAACATTGCAACTTAGAGCATACACCTCAGGTGGGATATAGGACTGGTCATCTGTCTCTGAATCCTCCTCTGAGGAGCTCCCTATAACCATCAAGATATATGCTTCAACAGGTACCATTGCCTTCTCTGAAGACCTTGTTTTCACTCCAGATTTTTCCATAACTGGCTCAAATGGCTGATACACATGAAGAGTAGTTCAATATACACAGATTGTCGACAAATGGAATACGTAATGAAAAAAAGATGGCATGAGATAATTCACATATATGATGCTTGGCTCCATGGCGGTGCATAATTCACATATATGATAACTGGCTGAAAAACATGGCATTGCATAATTCACATATCTGATATAGAAAGCAAACAGGAGGCATTCACACAAAGCATGTCTAATCTAAGCAGATGGCATGGCAATGCAAGACACCATATGCATGATATGAGAAATATAACCCAGCCAAGTTAGAGCATGCACCTCGGGGGGGATACGACTGGTCATCTCTCTCTAAATCCTCCTCTGAGGAGCTATCTGTAACCAGCAAGAAATCTGCATCGACAGGTAGCACTGACTGCTCAGAAGACCTTGTTTTCACTCCAGATTTTCCCATGACCGACTCAAATGGCTGATGCACAGGAAGAGTAGATGAATGTATAAACATTGTTGACAAATGGAATACATTATGGAAAAAATATGACACGATACAATTCACATATACGATGACTGGCTAAACAGGATGGCATTGCATGATTCACGTATATGATGCCTGGCTAAAGAAGATGGCATTGTATAATTCCCATATACTCCCCCCATTCCTAAATATTTGTCTTTTTAGAGATTTCAAATGGACTACCACATACGGATGTATATAGACATATTTTAGAGTGTAGATTCACTCATTTTGTTCCATATGTAGTCACTTGTTGAAATCTCTAAAAAGAAAAATATTTAGGAATGGTGGGAGTATGATATAGAAACCAAACAGGTGGCATTCACACAAAGCAAATCTAAACTAAGCTGATGACATATAAGATGTATAATGTAAGCAATGCAAGGCGCCATATGCATGATATGACCAACATCAGCATGCCAGGTTAGAGAAAACACCTCAGGTGGTAAACAGGCGTGGTCGGCTCCTTCTGAATCTCCATCTAAACAGTTATCTTCCTTTGGAATACAATCTGGAAATGCAGGAGGGGGCACTTCGCCCACCATGGAGCGGCGTCTGCATGACATTATATTCGCACGCAACGGTCTTCTCTTTTTCTCTACATGTTCAGTATGATTGTGTACAATATCTGACATGTATAATAAAAAAATAGTTAGATTTTGTAAGCCTAAGGGGTGCATGCAAAAATCAATACTGATGGTAGCAAACGAGTGGATGGATCCAAAACTAATGATAGCAGGTAGATTATAGCTTCAATTTAAAAAGATAGACAATGGATCATCTATTGTTTGTTGCCCACCCAACATGAACCACATAGAAGACCCCAGATGAATCAGATAGTAGACAGATACTATTAGTTGCTGGCTCGATATGAGACCCATGGGCAATTCAAAACTCAAGATTGAACAATAAAGTAGCAAGTAATAATAACCGATGTATAACGTAAGCAAACACGAAAGACTGCGACCTCTCTTCCGAAACTGTGTAGTCCTCAGGTTCATCTGCTCAGTCGATGATGGTAATGCAGTTGGCGTGGCTGCCGGCAACAGGGAAGATGATCTGAGGCGGCGAAAGGAAGTCTGCAGGGGGGATCTCTGCTGTAGTGAATGCTTCTGTCGATGGTGCACCTCAGGTGGGGTGGATGACGACACGGTAGGAGCAGGACATAACACACAGAGTTTTCTTTGACGCCTATTTGAAAATGAAGTAAATCTGTAAGGGCTCCTTAGAATTGGAGGATTCTATAAACGCATGGGACAGGAAAAACACAGGAATAGGATAGGAATGCACATGCAAAACAGAGCATTTGGAAACATAGGATTTCAGTCAACTTGGGTGTTTGGCTCACATGAATTGGAAGAACAGAGGAATGGAGAAACAAAGTGATGCGACAAGTGTACAACCTCTTTGGCATAGCCTTGTGGACCTCAGCATCATTGGGTTGGACGTGGAGGATGGTGATGATGCTGGTGTGACTGTCGGAGGCGGGGAAGAAGATCCGAGGCCTCTGGAAACGGTGCCGGGGATACTGCTCCGCTGTGATGGACAGTTCCGTTGTTGGAGCAGCTCCGCTAAGGTGTACGGCGACGAGGCTAAAGCATGACAAGACAGACAACATTAATTTGAAGTGGGACCCTAATATCATCTGCAATAGATGATGTAAAATACATCACCAAAAAGTGCTAGATGTAAAACGCATCAGCCGCGCCACGGCCGCTCCGACAGATGCTGTAAGTACTGTTCACTCTGAACTTAACTGAAGAAAATGAACTTCACAATCGAAACTAAATTTTACTGTCGAAACTAATTGAACTAGTAACAGAGCATTGCAATAGATGTTTAGGGCATTCGAGCACTAGTAGCAGAGAAGCAGTGATCTAAATCAGCAGACGCTCGAGCAGGGAACGCACTAGTAGAGAGCAAGTCGTGTAGTAGCACCGTGAGCGAGTGCTAAAGCAGCAACTCATGTAGCTGCCGGAGGTCGTGCAGCAGCAGCAGCAGCAGCGCAAGCGAGAGCAAGTGCAGAGCAGCAGCACGAACGAAAGCAGGAGCAATGCAGCAGTGCGACCGACAACAAGAACAGAGCCGCAGCGCGAGCGAGAGCCGGAGAAGCTGCAGCTAGTGCTGTTGTGGAAGTCGCCGCCAAGGAAGCAACGACATGGGGGAGATACGCTGTGGATGATGTGGTTGGCGACGGCGTCGTCGATGGAGACACGCCATGTCTGCTCGGTATCGAGCACCGACAGCCCCGTGAGATTGAATAAAAGATAAAATACATCGGTGAGTGCAGAACCTCCTTGGTGGCGCCGAGTTGGCCTCGGCTTCATCAGAGGAATTGGTGAGGGTGCTGCGGTTTCGGTGGGGCAGGTCAAGACGACGCTGTGGGGATTGAGGTGTCATGATAGACGAGGCAAACGTCGGGGCAGCTCCTTGGAGGTGGAGGACGGGGCGGCTGATCCGGCGGGACGACGAGATCGAAAACATATCCTCATCTGGTGCGGTGGATGAGGGACGGCGAGCTGTTGCGGTGGACGACGTAGTCGGGGAAGAGTCTTCGGCTGGGCGGCGATCGGGAGGCCGACGGAGGAGCATGGGATTTCGCGGGTTTTGGCGGCCTCGGTGTACGAATGGGGGGGCGAAGGGGGAGGGGGAGCCAAGCTTAGGGACGCGCTTGTCCGAAATGTAGGGTAAGTTACCAGCGTACCCCCACCGGTTTTGACACCATGATGTGGAGCTTCATTTCCGGCTGAGGGGTAGAAGGGGGATTTCGCGTGTCTGGGCTGCGGGAGCGATTTCGGATGAGGAGGGACTTCTCGCGCGTGTCCAAATTTCGGGATAACAAGGCGCGGCACGGGTTGAAGAAGCGGGAGTTTCAAAGCAGGTGAGACAAAAGATACTCGATCTTGAAAATTTCGGGATAACAAGGTGCGGATTCCTTGTTCGGCGGAACAAACTTAGCGTGTAAAAAAACAATTCATACAAGACACAAGAGAGTTGATACGTCTCCAACGTATCTATAATTTTTGATTGCTCCATGCTATATTATCTACTATTTTGGACATTATTGGGCTTTATTATCCACTTTTATATTATTTTTGGGACTAACCTATTAACCGGAGGCCCAGCCCAGAATTGCTGTTTTTTGCGTGTTTTAGGGTTTCGAAGAAAAGGAATATCAAACGGAGTCCAAACGGAATGAAACCTTCGGGAACGTGATTTTCTCACCGAATACAACTCAGGAGACTTGGACCCTATGTCAAGGCACGTAACAGGAGGCCACGAGGTAGGGGGGCACGCCCCCCACCCTCGTGGGCCCCCTGTTGCTCCACCGACATACTTCTTCCTCCTATATATATCCACTGTGACGCCCCGAGACCGATGCGCCAGGTGTCTTCCAGTTATTCACTGTTGTTGCCTTGTCATTTGCTTGCGTGTTGCATCTTGCCATGTCATCATCCGCAATGCATCTGCATGTTTTCGAAAACTTGCATCCGTCCCGGTCTCCTTGTTCCGTTCGTTGTCCGTTCTGAGCACAGACACACTTGCATGCGCCCGCGGCATGTCCGAAATAGTATTTTATAAGTGGCCGGAAAATGTTCTCGGATTGGGTTGAAAGTTGGCGTGCGGTCTTATTATGTTGTAGGTAGGCCGCCTGCCAAGTTTCATCGCGTTCGGAGTTCGTTTGATGCCCCAACAGATCTATAGCGACATTATAGTCGGTCTATCGTCAGACGTTTTCGGTCTCTGGAAACAGTCGTCGGGCCTCTCTCTTCTCTTCTCTCAGCCTGAGGCCTTCTGCACAGTCCACTACCTACCGCCAGGCCTAACCGAAGCTCTCTCGTCAGCTCGCGGACTTCCTCGCGCGTGCGTCCGAAAGCTGTCCCGGACCCGACCCGGGAGTCGTCACCGTTGGATCCGGATCATCCCCAAACATCTACAAAACATCTCCGTTTTGTTAATTGGACTCCCTAGCTATTTTATCTGCGATCGTAGGGTCGAGATAGCCCCTAACCTAATCCGTGATGTATATATATAGTCCATCCATTACCTAATTTGGAAAACCCTAGAAATCCTCCTCCTGTCCCGTCGCTGCGCCGCCACCCACTTCTCCCATCGGGATCCGCTCCAAACCAACCACTGCACCCCTCGCTCCCCTCTCGATTCACTAGCTCCTCCCAATCCAGATCCCCACCAAATCCCGCCGCCACCTTCACCTTGTTATCCGTACCCAACCAACCACCGCAGCTGCTGCGCCGTGCTCCTCCCTCGCCATAACAGCAGCACCCAAGGCCGACCTCCTCCCTCGCGACCCCCCCTCTCTCCCTTCGTTCTCCCCCTTCTGTCTCTCTCGCGCTCTCAATTTCTCTCTCTCTCTCTCGCCAGGTACATTAGCAAGGAGGAGCTCGCCCCGGTTGGCATGGCGCCATGGCCACCATTCCGTGTCGTCGAGCCTCGCCAAGTCCTCCCTCGCACCGGATCCACCCATCCCCGGCCAGCCTCCGGCCTCCCTCGCCTTTCCCCGCGTCACCGGAGCCCCGCGTCCAAGCTCTGCAAGTCCCACGCCTTCAGCAGCGAGCACTTGCGCCTTGGGCTGCCTTCGCCCCCTGACGCCGCAAGATCCGGCAAGTCCAGTGCTTCCCCAACCTCGTCGCCACTCCAACCGCATGCTCCATCGCGCCATCTGTCTTCTTCATCGACGAACAACGCCTCCATCCTCTGCGTCATGAGGACGCTCTAACCTCCTCTGCTTCTCGCTCGCCCACACGTGTCCGCATCGACCTACCCTGTTTCGTTCGTCACTCTCGGCCAGATCCGGCGCCTCCCTGCACCCTGGCCCCGGCCCTGGCTCCAAGTCACCGCGCCGCCCCACCGGAGTCCACCAGCGACGGCGACCTCCGCCTCCCTGCGCCCCTACTATCACCACTGCTCTGCTCTTGTCGAGCAGAGGACGAGCGGCCTCGATCTCAACCGATCCGGCCCAGCTGCGAACTAGCCTCCCTCCCGCGCCAAGGCCCCTCAAGGCCCAGAGGCCTCCCCTCCAACTCATGGGCCAAGCCCATGGTGAGGCCACCCTGAGCCCCCCTTTTTTCCCATTGTTGGGCCGGCCAGATTCGGCCCAGTTCCTATTTTTTTCAGGTCTGTGATTTTGCCTTTATTCCAGAGACAACAGTTTTGCAGGAAACCCCCTAGACAACATGCATATAATAACTCACAATTGGTGCATCGGATTAAAATGAATTATATATGAAAGTTGCTTAGAATTTTGTGTATATTAATAATATCCAACTTTCATCTATGTGTAAAATGTTTAAAATGATGTTTGATTAAATTTGCTCCTATGTCATGCTAAAATGCTTTAATTCATAACTAATTAACCGTAGCTCCGGACTTAATTAACTTTATATGTAAATGGGGTGGAAAAATGCCTAGTTTAACATGGTGGCTTTACTTTGCATGTTTAACAACTCTAAAATATTGTTTAGGGCATAACAGTACCAAATCTATAATATGCTCATGAGGATTTTTCCGGACTTGTTGTTTTGTTGTTCCAGCCTCATTTAAACTTGCCTAGATAGATAGTTTCATCATGATTCACCTCTTGCCATGCTAACAACTTTGAATATTGTTGGGTACATAAACGAGATCGAACTAAATAACTTGAATGTGGTGTTTCGTCAATATGCATCGGAGTTGCATGTTGAGCTCCACTTAATTTGTAGGATTGTTTGTGCATTTTTCCATGCCATGCTTCATTAAACCGGGCATGCATCATACTTGATTGTGCATCATGCCATGTTTATGTGGTGGTTGTTTACTATGTTGTTTGCTTTCTTTCCGGTGTACTTCTTCTCGGTAATCCGGTAACGTCGTGTTGTGAGGATTCGTTTGACTACGTCCGTTTATCTTCTTCATGGACTCGTTCTTCTTCCTTGCGGGATCTCAGGCAAGATGGCCATACCCTTGAAATCACTTCTATATTTGCTTTCTAGTTGCTCGCTCTTTTGCTTTGCCTATGCTGCGATACCTACCACTTGCTTATCATGCCTCCCATATTGTTAAGCCAAGCCTCTAACCCACCTTGTCATAGCAAACCGTTGTTTGGCTATGTTACCGCTTTGCTCAACCCCTCTTATAGCGTTTCTAGTTGCAGGTGAAGATTGGAGTTTGTTCCTTGTTGGAACATGGATATTTTGTTGGGATATCACAATATATCTTATTTACTTAACGCATCTATATACTTGGTAAAGGGTGGAAGGCTCGGCCTTATGTCTGGTGTTTTGTTCCACTCTTGCCGCCCTAGTTTCCGTCATATCAGTGTTATGTTCCCGGATTTTGCATTACTTACACGGTTGGGTTATAATGGGAACCCCTTGACAGTTTGCCTTGAATAAAACTCCTCCAGCAAGGCCCAACATTGGTTTTACCATTTGCCACCTAGCCTTTTCTTTCCCTTGGGTAGGCCTGCCCAAGGGTCATCTTTATTTAAACCCCCGGGCCAGTGCTTGTATAAGTGTTGGTCCAAACTGAGCGATGTCCGGAGCTACCAGGGGCAACTCTGGGCTGGCCCACCCGACGTCTGGCTCATCCGGTGTGCCCTGAGAACGAGATATGTGCAGCTCCTATCGGGATTTGTCGGCACATCTGGGTGGCTTTGCTGGCCTTGTTTTACCATTATCGAAATGTCTTGTAACCGGGATTCCGAGTCTGATGAGTTGTCTTGGGAGAAGGAATATCCTTCGTTGACCGTGAGAGCTTGTGATGGGCTAAGTTGGGACACCCCTGCAGGGATTTGATCTTTAGAAAGCCGTGCCCGCGGTTATGGGCAGATGGGAATTTGTTAATGTCCAGTTGTAGAAAACCTGAAGTTGATCTTAATTAAAATACATCAGCCGCGTGTGTTGCCATGATGGTCTCTTCTCGGCGGGGTCCGGGAAGTGAACACGGTGTTGGAGTTATGCTTGACATAGGTTGTTCTAGGATCACTTCTTGATCGTAGTTTCTCGGCTATGCTTTGCCTTCTCTTCTGGCTCTCATTTGCGTATGTTAGCCACCATATATGCTAGTCGCTTGCTGCAGCTCCACCTCATACCTTTTACCCTACCTATAAGCTTAAGTAGTCTTGATCGCGAGGGTGTGAGATTGCTGAGTCCCCGTGACTCACAGATACTTCCAAAACCAGTTTGCAGGTGCCGATGATACCGTGCAGTTGACGCAACCGAGCTCAAGGAGGAGCTCGATGAAGATCGTGTTTGTTATGTTGTTTCCGTTTCCAGTTGATCAGTAGTGGAGCCCAGTTGGGACGATCGGGGATCTGTGTAGCATTTGGGGTAGTCTTCTTTTATTTTGGTTCCGTAGTTGGACCTTGATTGTATCTGGATGATGTAATTCTTTATTCATGTATTGTGTGAAGTGGCGATTGTAAGCCAACTATGTACCTCTTTTCTTATTCATTACATGGGTTGTGTGAAGATTACCTCACTTGCGACATTGCTTACAATGCGGTTATGCCACTAAGTCGTGCTCCGACACGTGGGAGATATAGCCGCATCATGGGCGTTACAAGTTGGTAATCAGAGCCTTCCCCGACCTTAGGAGCCCCCTGCTTGATCGAATCGCTGGCGTTGTTGAGTCTAGAAAAATGTTTTGAGTCATTTAGGATTATTTATATCAGAGAGTAGGATTCTTTTTACTCCTCAGTCCCTTCATTGCTCTGGTGAGGCATCCTGACGTGGAGTTTTGACCTTCTCTTCTAAAATTTCACGAATTTTTTTAGGATCACGCGGGTATCCTGGAATCGTTACGATGGTTTTGCAACGAGAACATTGTTCTTGGTGCCTCCTGACATTTAGGGGTTGTGGCAGTGTCCCGGGGAGTTGAGCTCCGAGGTGTTGTCGTCACAATTTTATCATTGAGATTCTGGAATACCCGAGTTTCGCCGACATCGAAAATCTCTTTTATGCAGTTGTTGGCGAGATAACCTCGACGCCACCCAGTACTGGGGCGGGAGTTCAGGAGTATTGCCATAACTCGTATAACGGATGCTTTTCGAAGGTTGAGGTAAACGATTTCCGAAGGTTTCTTGGTTATGTGTTGAAGGATGGATACAGCTGGATGTAGGATTTGCTAGATTTGGGTGAGATATTATGCTTCCCCTGTATCCCCAACACCTGATTGCATAACTGGAAAGTTTCGGGAGTTTATAAGTGGGAATTCAAGTAGCTCTTAGGATATCTTTTCGACAGATGTATGATATGAAATTGGGGTTCGACGTCTAGTGGTCCGCCTATCCACGGTTGGTTTTGTAGTGGTCTCGTTGTGTCTTAAAGAGTCCTTGGCTATGCTGACTCGGGGACGCTTCGTATGTCATGTGCACTACCTTGTACATGATGGTGTTGTACGATCGAGCCCGTGTAGGCCCCACCACGAAAATTTCAGACGAAATCTCTATCATATGTTTGTTCTGGCTTATTCTGCAAGCCAATCCTTTGTTTTGTTTTGAGTTGTGGTATTTGAGTTGCTTCAATGTCAAATGTTGATTCCATACCTTTCCTAAGCGGTGTTCTCATACTTCTATGTGAATACCAATCCTTCATGATAATCGAGTTTGTCATGTCAATCCTTCTCAACCGATGCGATTCTCTTCAAGATGATCCTATCATTTGTCTCATCCGCAAGATCAACTCCAAGTCTTCTCAACGGTGTTTGTTTCATCCGTCTCCAAGTTGTCTTTGTTTTCCCACCCTCCCACCCTTGTTTCTTCAAGGACTCAGATTTTTGAATCAAGTATCATTTTATTGATAGGAAGTCTCTCCATTCCTTTCCGTCAATGTTCTTATCCGGTGATTCTCATGAAGATCCTAACAGAGCTTCTAGTTTATCATTCTTCATTCTCTTTTCTTCTCCGGTGGATCCAATTCAAGCTTTCAGAGTTGATCATATTCCTTTCCTAGTTTTAAATGTGTTCTCAAGCCGGTGCACCTCCTAATCATCCACTCCTTGCTATTCTTTTTTTCCGGAGTGCTGAAGATATCACAGAAGATTCGTGTTTCCACTCTGCTTTCGTTCAAGCTCTTTCGAGATTGTTATCTCATTCAAGCCATTTAATTCAACCGGTGCAATCTCTCTTTCGAGTAATCATTTCAACGGTGTTTCTTTTGAGTGGGCCTTAACCCACAGGTCTTTTCCCAGGATCTTACCCGACTCTTCTTATTTTCCCGGAGCTATCATCAAATTTCTTTTTGAAGTTTTGACGTAAGAATGATTCATCATCAGTCATAGGTATTTCTCCAAGATCTTTCAAATTCTTTTCATTGTTGGCTCAACCTTTCCATTCTTCATTCCGGAGTGCCTCAATAATTCATGGTGGTGTTTCTCGTCATCATTCTCAGATTGGAAGACCAAAGAAGAGTTTCTCTTCAATCTTATCCATTCTCTCGAAGATTCATGATGCTAGCTTACTGCCATCCTCTCATAATTGTTTTGATTGTGAGTATTCTTTTCACGTATCTAGAGCATTTCATGAGTTTTTTCCATTTCTTTACTCTGAAGCCAATCATTTCAGACGATTTATTCATTCTCAGCTCTCATCCCTCATTCTCAAAATCTTATCGGTGCATCATTCAATATTCTATAATCAGCTCATGATCTCTTCGTTTCAGTTGTATCCAATCCCCTCAAGTATCCTCATTCGCTCTCTAATTCTTACCGGTGATTCATCCCTTTTACTTCGTTCATTTCCAATTCTTACAGTGGTTCGTTCAAGATTTCTCTTCTTTATCAATTTATTCGTTGTTTCAATCCTTCCGGTAGATCCTTGAAGATTTTCTCAAGTTTGCGCTATATCTCTCTTAATCCTTTCTACGAGAATAAGTACTGTGCCAAATCCATTGTTTGTCATCAATTTAATTGATGAAGGATAGGCATAACTTAATTCTTATTCTTGTTTTATCCAAGTGGTTAATTCCTTTCTTCCCGAGTTTGTTCACGATGATTAAATTCTTGGTTTCAAGTGCACATCTTTCCTTTTCCAGAGTTCCAAGCTCTCTCAATTATTTCATCACGGAGATCCATCTAAATCATTTCAAGGCTTCACCTTGTGTTCTCAACTTATTTTTCCTTCCGTCTTCATCATCCTTTTTGTTACCGGAGTTCTTCATGGATGTTTTACATCATGGTTCATAAAGGATTTAATTCCTTCTCGAAGTGTTCATCAAGATTCTTTTCATAGGAGCTCATGCACTCTTCATCTTGCAATCCGGAGTGCAATTCTTTCTACCGTATCATCAGAGGTGGTATTATGTCATTCTTGATAATTTGAGTTCATGTTTCATGATTCACATGTTGTTAAGAATGAGGTATTTTAAATCCATCAATCTCGTCATTGGAGTTATCTTGGGTTATATTTCACCTAAAGCTTTCCCTAAGGATTGTTGCTATTTATGGTGCTCATAAATGACCCAAGTTCTTCTTTTATCCTCCCGGTGAAATAGTTTCTCGTCTCCTTGTTGATATCAATCCAATCTATCATTTCCGCCAGTGGCAGAATTTCAACTCAGTTTTGAGATGTTTTCCATAAGCCCACAACAAGCTTACTCTTTTCGTTGTTGGTTTTCCAACAACTCCGTTCGACCGTTCTCCTAAAGATGCCTTTTCAAGCTCAATTGTAGCAAAAGTTGGCATTTTCTTCTCCATTCTTTTATTTCAATTATCTATCTTCTATCCTTTCGTTCCGGAGGCATTGTGTTGTTGCTCTCTTCAACCCTTCTTCTTGTTCTTGTCAGGACTTTGTTCTTTTCATGCTTATCCATTTAACCAGAGTGTCGCGTCCTCTTTTCAAGTATCCTCTCATGTTATCAAGATCATGTTCAACTCCTTCCTTTTCCAACCGGAGTGTTGTCGTATTTGATATCTATTGTTCCGTGTGCTCCTTCTTTCAACCAGAGTGTTTGCATGTGCTTCTTGTTCATTGCAACCTTTATTCTTATGTCTTTCAACCTACAAGGTTCTAGTATTGATCCTTGTTCCTCTTTTCTAACGGAGTGTTTTAAAATTCGCTCATCTTCGTTGTATTCTTTCTTTCAATGGCTTAACCTTTTCAAGGTTCTTTGGTTTCACTCGTTTGTCAAAGAAGCAACTTAGTTTTACCCTCCTCTTTCTCTTCCGTTGTCCCTCCGGTGCCATTCTAGATCTCGGGACGAGATCCTCTCGTAGTGGTGGAGTGTTGTGACGCCCCGAGACCGATGCGCCAGGTGTCTTCCAGTTATTCGCTGTTGTTGCCTTGTCATTTGCTTGCGTGTTGCGTCTTGCCATGTCATCATCCGCATTGCATCTGCATGTTTTCAAAAACTTGCATCTGTCCCGGTCTCCTCGTTCCGTCCATTGTCCGTTCTGAGCCCAAACACACTTGCACGCGCCCGCGGCATGTCCGAAATAGTATTTTATAAGTGGCCGGAAAATGTTCTCGGATTGGGTTGAAAGTTGGCGTGCAGTCTTATTATGTTGAAGGTAGGCCGCCTGCCAAGTTTCATCGCGTTCGGACTCCGTTTGATGCCCCAACGGATAACTATAGCGACATTATAGTCGGTCTATCGTCAGACGTTTTCGGTCTCCGGAAATAGTCGCCGGGCCTCTCTCTTCTCTTCTCTCAGCCTGAGGCCTTCTGCACAGTCCACTACCTACCGCCAGGCCTAACCGAAGCTCTCTCGTCAGCCCGCGGACTTCCTCGCGCGTGCGTCCGAAAGCTTTCCCGGACCCGACCCGGGCAGTCGTCACCGTTGGATCCGGATCATCCCCAAACATCTCCGTTTTGTTAATTGGACTCCCTAGCTATTTTATCCGCGATCGTCCGATTGCGATCATAGGGTCGAGATAGCCCCTAACCTAATCCGTGATGTATATATATAGTCCATCCCATACCTAATTTGGAAAACCCTAGAGATCCTCCTCCTGTCCCGTCGCTGCGCCGCCACCCACTTCTCCCATCGGGATCCGCTCCAAACCAACCACTACACCCCTCGCTCCCCTCTAGATTCACCAACTCCTCCCAATCCAGATCCCCACCAAATCCCGCCGCCACCTTCACCTTGTTATCCGTACCCAACCAACCATCGCAGCCGCTACGCCGTGCTCCTCCCTCGCCACAGCAGCAGCACCCGAGGCCGACCTCCTCCCTCGCGACCCCCCCTCTCTCCCTTCGTTCTCCCCCTTTATCTCTCTCGCGCTCTCAATTTCTCTCTCTCTCTCTCTCTCTCTCTCTCTCTCGCCAGGTACAGGAGCAAGGAGGAGGTCGCCCCGGTTGGCATGGCGCCATGGCCACCGTTCTGTGTCGTCGAGCCTCGCCAAGTCCTCCCTCACACCGGATCCACCCATCCCCGGCCAGCCTCTGGCCTCCCTCGCCTTTCCCCACGTCACCGGAGCCCCGCGTCCAAGCTCTGCAAGTCCCACGCCTTCAGCAGCGAGCACCTGCGCCTTGGGCTACCTTCGCCCCCTGCCGCCGCAAGATCCGGCAAGTCCAGTGCTTCCCCGACCTCGTCATGACTCCAACCACATGCTCCATCGCGCCATCTGTCTTCTTCATCGACGAACAGCGCCGCCATCCTCTGCGTCATGAGGACGCTCTAACCTCCTCTGCTTCTCGCTTGCCCGCATGTGTCCGCATCGACCTACCCTGTTCCGTTTAGCACTCTCGGCCAGATCTGGCGCCTCCCTGCACCCCGGCCCCGTCCCTGGCTCCAAGTCACCGCGCCGCCCCACCGGAGTCCACCAGTGACGGTGACCTCCGCCTCCCTGCGCCCCTACTGTCGCCACTGCTCTGCTCCTGTCGAGCAGAGGACGAGCGGCCTCGATCTCAACCGATCTGGCCCAGCTGCGAACTAGCCTGCCTCCCGCGCCAAGGGCCCTCAAGGCCCAGAGGCCTCCCCTCCAACTCATGGGCCAAGCCCATGGTGAGGCCACCCTGAGCCCCCTTTTTTTCCCATTGTTGGGCTGGCCAGATTCGGCCCAGTTCCTGTTTTTTTTTCAGGTCTGCGATTTTGCCTTTATTCCAGAGACAGCAGTTTTGCAGGAAACCCCCTAGACAGCATGCATATAATAACTCACAATTGGTGCATCGGATTAAAATGAATTATATATGAAAGTTGCTTAGAATTTTGTGTAGATTAATAATATAAAACTTTCATCTATGTGTAAAATGTTTAAAGTGACGTTTGATTAAATTTGCTCATATGTCATGCTAAAATGCTTTAATTCATAACTAATTAACCGTAGCTCCAAACTTAATAAACTTTATATGTAAATGGGGTGGAAAAATGCCTAGTTTAACATGATGGCTTTACTTTGCATGTTTAACAACTCTAAAATATTGTTTAGGGAAGAACATTACCAAATCTATAATATGCTCATGAGGATTTTTCCGGACTTGTTGTTTTGTTGTTCCGGCCTCATTTAAACTTGCCTAGATAGATAGTTTCATCATGATTCACCTATTTCCATGCTAACAACATTGAATATTGTTGGGTACATAAACGAGATCGAACTAAATAACTTGAATGTGGTGTTTCGTCAATATGCAACGGAGTTGCATGTTGAGCTCCACTTAATTTGTAGGATTGTTTGTGCATTTTGCCATGCCATGCTTCATTAAACCGGACATGCATCATACTTGATTGTGCATCATACCATGTTTATGTGGTGGTTGTTTACTATGTTGTTTGCTTTCTTTCTGGTGTACTTCTTCTCGGTAATCCGGTAACATCGTGTTATGATGATTCGTTCGACTATGACTGTTTATCTTCTTCATGGACTCGTTCTTCTTCCTTGCGGGATCTCACGCAAGATGACCATACCCTCGAAATCACTTCTATCTTTGCTTGCTAGTTGCTCGCTCTTTTGCTTTGCCTATGCTGCGATACCTACCACTTGCTTATCATGCCTCCCATATTGTTAAGCCAAGCCTCTAACCCACCTTGTCCTAGCAAACCGTTGTTTGGCTATGTTACCGCTTTGCTCAACCCCTCTTATAGCGTTGCTAGTTGCAGGTGAAGATTGGAGTTTGCTCCTTGTTGGAACATGGATATTTTGTTGGGATATCACAATATATCTTATTTACTTAACGCATCTATATACTTGGTAAAGGGTGGAAGGCTCGGCCTTATTCCTGGTGTTTTGTTCCACTCTTGCCGCCCTAGTTTCCGTCATATCGGTGTTATGTTCCCGGATTTTGCGTTCCTTACACGGTTGGGTTATAATGGGAACCCCTTGACAGTTCGCCTTGAATAAAACTCCTCCAGCAAGGCCCAACATTGGTTTTACCATTTGCCACCTAGCCTTTTCTTTCCCTTGGGTAGGCCTGCCCAAGGGTCATCTTTATTTAAACCCCCCGGGCCAGTGCTTGTCTAAGTGTTGGTCCAAACTGAGCGATGTCTGGAGCTACCAGGGGCAACTCTGGGCTGGCCCACCCGACGTCTGGCTCATCCGGTGTGCCCTGAGAACGAGATATGTGCAGCTCCTATCGGGATTTGTCGGCACATCTGGGTGGCTTTGCTGGTCTTGTTTTACCATTGTCTAAATGTCTTGTAACCGGGATTCCGAGTCTGATCGAGTTGTCTTGGGAGAAGGAATATCCTTCGTTGACCGTGAGAGCTTGTGATGGGCTAAGTTGGGACACCCCTGCAGGGATTTGATCTTTGGAAAGTCGTGCCCGCGGTTATGGGCAGATGGGAATTTTTAATATCCAGTTGTAGAAAACCTGAAGTTGATCTTAATTAAAATACATCAGCGACATTGCTTACAATGCGGTTATGCCTCTGAGTCGTGCTCTGACATGTGGGAGATATAGCCACATCGTGGGCGTTACATCCACGTACCCCCAAACGATCAGAAACGGAGCCAAAACCCTAATTCCATCGTCGTAACTTTCTGTATCCACGAGATCCCATCTCGGGGCCTGTTCCGGAGCTCCGCCGGAGGGGGTATCGATCACGGAGGGCTTCTACATCAACACCATAGTCTCTCCGATGAAGTGTGAGTAGTTTACTTCAGACCTACGGGTCCGTAGTTAGTAGCTAGATGGCTTCTTCTCTCTTTTTGGATCTCAATACAATGTTCTCCCCCTCTCTTGTGGAGATCTATTCGATGTAATCTTCTTTTTGCGATGTGTTTGTTGAGATCGATGAATTGTGGGTTTATGATCAAGTCTATCTATGAATAATATTTGAATCTTCTTTGAATTCTTTTATGTATGATTGGTTATCTTTGCAAGTCTCTTCGAATTATCAGTTTGGTTTGGCCTACTAGATTGATCTTTCTTGCAATGGGAGAAGTGCTTAGCTTCGGGTTCAATCTTGCGGTGTCCTTTCCCGGTGACAGTAAGGGCAGCAAGACACGTATTGTATTGTTGCCATCAAGGATAACAAGATGGGGTTTTCTTCATATTGCATGAGTCTATCCCTCTACATCATGTCATCTTGCTTAAGGCGTTACTCTGTTTTAACTTAATACTCTAGATGGATGCTGGATAGCAGTCGATGAGTGGAGTAATAGTAGTAGATGCAGGCAGGAGTCGGTCTACTTATCTCGTACGTGATGCCTATATACATGATCATACCTAGATATTCTCATAACTATGCTCAATTCTGTCAATTTCTTAGCAGTAATTTGTTCACCCACCGTAGAATACTTATGCTCTCGAGAGAAGCCACTAGTGAAACCTATGGCCCCCGGGTCTATCTTTATCATATCAATCTCCTACTACTTAGTTATTTTGCTATTTACTTTGCTTTTATTTTACTTTGCATCTTTATCATAAAAATACCAAAAATATTACCTTATCATATCTATCAGATCTCACTCTCGTAAGTGGCCCTATAGGGATTGACAACCCCTATTTGCGTTGGTTGCGAGGATTTATTTGTTTTGTGTAGGTACGAGGGACTCGCGCATAGCCTCCTACTGGATTGATACCTTGGTTCTCAAAAACTGAGGGAAATACTTACGCTACTTTGCTGCATCATCCCTTCCTCTTCGGGGAAAACCAACGCAGTGCTAAAAGAGGTAGCAAGAGTCATGTCCCCTTTTACTATATTGCTATAGATGCCATTGAAAAAACTACAAGAAAAATGTAAAAAAATCGGGAGAACAAGATTACCCTGCACAGTACCAAATCGATTCGCACTTCCCTCAACAACAACAAAAAACAAATCAATTCCCACCAAAGAAAGAGTAATTTCCCTTTTTATATGATTACAGATGCGATGATCTCGAATTTCAATTTTTGAATCCACGTTATGTTGAATTCGAATATATCGTTAGGTGACCTTGCGGTTTATAATTGATGTAGTCGTACATTTTGATCTTCCATCATATATGAACATTTTACTCCACCATGTGAACATATATATTGTCGTCTACCATATGGACTAAATTTGAATCAATTTTCCTTATTTGAATACGATTGTTGTCAAGTTATACAATAATTTAAATATTATCTTGATAACAAAAAACATACATATAGCAGTAATCATATTTCACTATGAACTACATGTACCATACGCTCTCCAATTCAAATATTTGTATCCATTTTATGTTGAATTCAAATCATTGTACATTATTGGTCTAGGTAGCGAGATGTTTGGGATAATCTAAACCCTGTTTTCATACGTATAATTTTTGGCTGAATTGGGACAAGTTTTGGTATAAGCCTCTTGCAAAACCGGAGATTCTCTCAACAAGCCTCTTGGTTCCGAGAGGGAACATGTCACCTTTGTGTGCGAAACGATATACGCTGCCTCCCCCTGATTTTATTTACAGAGGAAACATAGAACTATATGAGTGCCCTGTTAAATTTTGGAATTATTTCGGGTTCATTTGGCCTTTTTATACATTAATTGAGTTTCTGGACTTTTAATGTGCATAATCTAAATATGAATTGCATGCACATGCTCCGGTGCACCAAAGTGGGTTGAAAAATCACATGTGTGTCCTTGGTTGAATTTCTAGGTCCCATGGAAGAAATGAGAATGAAATTCAAACATCTAGGCATCATGAATCGGCCGAGAACATCGAGAAACTTTGATTTTAAATTCATGTAAATCCAAAACTCGCCTGGAAATCATGAAACTTGGCATGGTGTCATGTCATGGCACTAACATGTTGTGGTAAAAAATTGGGCCGATTTGGAAGCTCGTGGTTCTAAGAGGGAACGTGCCACCTTTGAGTGTGAAACGATATACGCTGCCCCCCCTTGAGTTTCTTAACAAAGGAAACATAGAACTACAGTGCCCTGTTAAAATTTGGAATTATTCCGGGTTCGTTTGTCGTTTTTATACATTAATTGAGTTTCTGGTCATTTACTGTGCATAAGTCAAATTTGAACTACAACCACATGCTCTCGTGCACCAAAGTTGGTTGAAAAATCACATTTGTGTCCTCGGGTGAATTTCTAGGTCCCATGCAAGAAATGAGAATAAAATTAAAACATCTGGGCATCGTGGCTCGGCCGAGAACATTGAGAAACTTGGTTTTCAAATTCTTGTAAATCCAAAACGCGTCTTAAAATCATGAAACTTGGCATGGATGTCATGTCATGGTACTACCATGTTGTGGTAAAAAAATTGGCCGAATAGGAACAGATTTTGGTATAAGCTTCTTGCAAACCGAAGCTTCTCTCAAGAAGGCTCGTGGTTCTGAGAGGGAACGTGCCACCTTTGAGTGCGAAATGATATACGTTGTCCCCCTTGAGTTTATTTACAAAGGCAACCTAGAACTACATGAGTGCCCTGTTAAATTTTGGAATTATTCCGGCTTCGTTTGGCCTTATTTACACATTAATTGAGTTTTTGGTCATTTAATGTGCATAATTCAAATTTGAACTACAAGCACATGCTCACGTGCACCAAAGTTGGTTGAAAAATCACATTTGTGTCCTCAGTTGAATTTCTACTCCCTCCTTCCATCTATATAGGTCCTAATGCGTTTTTCGAGGCTAACTTTGACCAAACGTTAGAGCAATAATATATGACATGCAACTTACACAAAGCATACCTTCAAATTTGTATGTCAAAGGAGCTTCCAATAATATAATTTTCATAGTATACATCTCATGTGCTATTAATCTTGTCAATAGTCAAAGGTTGTCTTGAAAAACACATTAGGCCCTATATAGATGGAAGGAGGGAGTAGGTCCCATGCAAAAAATGAGAATAAATTTCAAACATCTGGGCATCGTGGCTCGGTCGAGAACATTGAGAAACTTGGTTTTAAAATCATGAAACTTGGCATGGTGTCATGTCATGGTAGTACCATGCCGTGGTAAAAAAATTTGGCCGAATAGTTACAAATTTTGGTATAAGCTTCTTGCAAATCGGAGCTTCTCTCAAGAAGGCTCGTGGTTCTGGGAGGGAACGTGTCACCTTTGTGTGCATAATTCAAATTTGAAATACAAGCACATGTTCTAGTGCACCAAAGTTGATTGAAAAATCACATGTGTGTCCTCGGGTAAATTTCTAGGTTCCATGCAAGAAATGGGAATGAAATTCAAAATTCTGGGTGTCGTGGCTGGGTTGGAAACATTGAGAAACTTAGTTTTTTAATTCCTGTAAATCGAAAACACGCATGAAAATAATGAAACTTAGCTTGGTGCCATGACATGGCACCAACATGCTGTGGTAAATTTGCAGTCTGATTTGAGAAGGCGCACACATTAAAAATCAACAAAGTCATTTTGGAACAAGTGCTGTCACGTTACAATCGAAAACACAAGTATTATTGAAACCATGGGCATTCTACTTACTAGTACCATTTGTGTGCCACCACGCGTCCCATTTTTTATTAGCTAGGAGGCGCCGTGCATGGTAGCTATTTGAGTACGAGAGGCGTGCGATCAGACCCCTGCGCGTGCTTATCGGGAGGAGAGCCCTTTGACCTCCATCTGCCGTCCACCTCTCTCCCAAGGTCTCCATTAATGGCGCCCGAGCCTTTGTTTAATGGCGTGGCTATGTCTCACTCGACTGAGATTTAAGAGAGAAAAAAGAAAATCTGAAAGCACGGATCTGGATGTAAGATCCAACAGACCTATATAGCATCTACTGCGACTTATAGCAAGACTGATGAATATATAAGGACGATTAAATTTTTTTTTATCAAAGAAGGGCTTGCCCCTTCCGATTTTCATTACTGAAAACCACCACAATTCACAAGAAGTTCAGCACAACTCCAGCCTAACACGAAGGACTAAAAGTTACCAGATTGAAATCGCAACATCCCAAGAGGCCAACAAAGGTCAAGCATCCATGCTAGAACCCAACATTTCACAACCGACGACACAATCCACATCCTAAACCGATTATTACATCAAAAGAAACCAGGAAACTGAAGGAAGCCCAGCAGCAACTAGAAGAACAACGCCAGGGTCGCCACAACAAGAGTTTTCTTCATCCCAGCCTCGCAACATTGATCTTCCACAGAAAGATAAGGACGATTAATTGTCTTACATAATTAGAAAGATAATTAAAAAAGCCACATGCGGCTATGCCCGAAATACACAAGGGCAAAAGAAGAAGGAAGACACGGATCTGGCTCGCTGATCTCTACTTTCTTGATGCGTTGCTGCAGGCCGCGGGAACTAGTCTCTGCGGCGAGCAGCGATGAGCTCTTTCGTGCCCTCAAGACGCTGCTTGAGAACATCCACGGATTCCTCCACCAGCCTTTGGCGCTCATTGCGGAGCATGTCATTCTCGTCCATAAGTTTCTTGACGATGACGCCGGTCCTCTTCAACAAGGCACTGGTCTCCTCCTGCTGGTCTGCACTTTGGACGATCTTCTCCCTCAGTAGGTCACGCTCAGCCCGGAGCCTCTCATTGCCCTCCCTTAGTTGCCGGATGACGCCGGTAGCCTGTTCAAACGAGGCTTTCATGTCGTCCTGCAACCTCGCCCAGCTGGAGATCTGATCCATCTGGCTATGGACGATCGCATGCATGCGCCTGTAACAGTCGTCGCTTGCCCGCGAGAAATTTTCCCAGGCCGCCACGGCGTGGCGGGACATCTCTACTGCATTCATGGCGCGGCGGGACATCTCTGCTGCTTTCGCGGTGCGGCCGGACCAGTCTGCTGCATCGACAGCGTGGCGGGACCTCTGTGCTGCTTCAGCGGCGCAGCGGGACCTCTGTGCTGCTACTTCCGCACGGCGGGACATGTCGGCTGCTCTCGCAGTGAGGCAGGACATCTCTCATGCTTCCGCTTCCATGCTCGCCTCTCCCTGGTGGCAATCTCTCGGCCCAGAACTCACGCTGGCCATGGCAGACGCAAGGGAAGGATGCTGAATGACTTGTTTGTTTTTGTGGATGAGGAGTTGAGGAGGAATGTGCAGTCATCTTGGCATACTAGTATTTATAACCGAGTACTAATACGCTCCTAAGTGGGAAACCGTTTAGGTTGTGATCGGTGTGAACAGGTTTGCAATTCAATATAGCATGGAGTAATTTGGAATGTGACGAGACGCAAGCTCACAATTTATTGACGGTTCTAGTTTCGAAGTGCGACACTATTCCCGGATGGAGTACTTCTTTTTGTACTCCCTCCTTTCCGGTTTTATAGGGCTTATCTCAAAATTTTAGTTTTTCCATTTTATAAGGCTCAATTTGGTTGTTCCCCAACACATGTTCAGATTCCAAGGTGCATTAAATCATTGCATGCAAATATCAAGAGAAAATTGACCAACGCATGTACTTTATGCATGCATGCATTGCAATTAATGCATTGATAAACATAATTTTTTGAGAAAAACAAGAGCATTAATTAGGTGCTTTTGCAAACTACAAAAAATATTCCACCACTCACCATCTTGGTTGGTGAGCACGGTGAGGTCCATCGAGACCTTAGACTAGCCACAGTGGGAGTAACTTCAGTAGTAACATCGAGTCCAACTCAGCAAATTTGCTTATGTGGCAATGAGTTAATGAGGAGAGAGATAGTTACAGTAACTTAGCTAGTTACTGTAACATCACATGTCCCAAAGCAATATGAGTCTATAACCTAATAAATGAAGGTTTGCATGTTACCACACTTATGTTACTACCCACTATGAAGGTAGTAACATAGTCTAGGGATATGTGTATGTTACTAGTGTATGTTACTCTCCATTGTGGCTAGTCTTGGAGAGCTCCATCGTCAGGTCCTGTTCGGTCTGCATGATCTCGCCCTCCTCGTGAACAACCATCTCTCGACTTGGGCCGGGGTATTACAAAGCTTTACCGTCACATATTTTATACTACTTCAAGGTGCATTAAATCAACACATGCAAGTATCAAAAGGAGAGTCACGGCATGCATGCATGCGTTGTAATTAATGCATCGGTAAACGCAAATTATTGAAATATATCGAGTGTAGTGCTTTGATGTGTCGCATCAACTCGTACATCAACGAGAAGTTTGATTATCCTCTCCCTAGCGGACTTAACTGCACCTGCCTTTGGCTGTATGACAGGTTGGCCACACACCTGTCGGGCCCACCTGTCATACACGCAAAGGCAGGAGCGTCCCTCCCTCGCCCATGAGCGTGGTGGCTGGCAAGACTAGGAGAATCTTTTGCTACACGCTCTCCCTCCCGCACACGGTGGACATGCAGCAGTTCAATCAGTGTCAGATGGCCAGAAGCGTACTGTAGTACTCCTCTAGTGCAGTAGTTCATGACTATAGATGCATTTTATGTGTAGATTCACTCATTTTTCTCCGTATGTGGTCCATAGTGAAATCTCTCCAAAGACTTATATTTAGGAACGGAGGGGGTAGTATAGTACTAGTATATACCGCATCATTCTTTGCTCCTTCTTACTACTCCGACATGTGGGAGAGCCAGCATCCGGGTCGACGTGTCATGCACCAGATTAGAGCGCGGAACGGAAGGGGGCATCACCCCGGTCGGAGCGCCAGTAATTCATGACTATAGTGAGTGGTCATATCACAAGTCTTTCCAGTAGTAACGCACCGTCAAATCGCACAGCCCCACTCGCTCACCCTCCTTGCCTCTCTGTCAAACCGCCTACCCAAAAACTGCCATGCGTACTGCCCGGGAAAAGCCCCGCCCTCAACTTTTAACTACGCGAAAATAGTTCGAGCTTGTTCATTCTATATAAATACAACACTTACTGTATGTTTATTCGCCCGTGGGGTTGTTCAACGAATGGAGGGGTGGGGATCACAAGTGAACAATACTGTAGTACTACTAGTAGTAAGTAGGAGTCGTACAGTAGTCACCTTAAATAGAGAGTTTCTTTTCTTTAATGCCACGTACACAAATTGAAACGCTTGTTGTGGAGAGAAAAAAGATAATCACTCCACTATATATGGACGCAGGGGCCTGAGCGCTTGCTTTACTAGGGTTGCTCTCTTCATTCTCTCATCCTCTCCAGATATAAAGAAGACAGCGGTAGCGACATTTTCTCTGTGCTCACCGCTGGTCACAGATCCGGCCGGACCCCTTCGGCCGGTGTGTGTAGAGGACTAAAAGGTGCATCGTTCACGTGGTCATCGCCGCCGAGGGAGGAAACTCACAGCTGCCGGAGGGGCCCGATCCTCTGCCCGTGCCGTTCTCTCGACACAACGCCGGCTCGGGAGGTCCCCCGACCCTTCTTCCTACCTGCCGTATTGTCCGCAGATCCGACCTGCTGCCGCCGACATCCTGGCGACCCTCAGGTATAAGTTCTTCGAAAGCGGCCTTGCTCTACTGCCCCAGCTCCCCACGTGTCTGCATGTGCATCTTTTTCTACTCCCATCAGCTCTTCCAAAGCCACCTAAATTTTTAGTATTATTAGAGGTAAAGCTACTTCATGCATTCGAATCTAGGGCTTTGTTCAAACAACGAAGAAAGGGGGAAAAGTTGTAGCATGAATCTAGGACTTGATTCAAAGAGGAAATAATATGGTGAGAGTAGTAGAGACCGAATACCCAACCGGTCTCTTGGTTGAAAAGGGAAATAATGGGAAAAGGCAGTACAAACTGGATAAGGAACATATCTATTATTGGTTGAAAAAAGGATAGAAAGTGGCGGCTGGTGGACAAGTCAACAGAGTATGTCCAGGATTAGATTTGCTGCCATCACATAATAAAAGGTCTCCAGGATTAGATTTGCTGCCCTCACATAGTAAAAGGTCTCAGGATTAGATTTGCTGCCCTCACATAGTAAAAGGTCTCAGGATTAGATTTGCTGCCCTCACATAGTAAAAGGTCTCCAGGATTAGATTTGCTGCCCTCACATAGTAAAAGGTCTTCAGGATTAGATTTGCTGCCCTCACATAGTAAATGGTCTCCAGGATTAGATTTGCTGCCCTCACATAGTACAAGATCTCTAGGATTAGGTTTGCTGCCCTCACATCGCATGAACAAACTCGGCATCACCACTTTATGCCTCCTTGTAGGTACATTGTGCTGATGCGTCCACTGTCGCATGTCCTTATACCAACCTTTTTGCTGTTGTTAATGTAAGGGCGCATGTAAAATGAAGCGATCACACTGTTACCTTAGGGACATGTCTAACCAGTGTTATTGTTAATCTAATGCCTCCAGTGACAAGATGCAATTAAACTGTGTTACAAATGGCACTCCCGCTGTTTTGCCCAGTATGATAAGTAAGTTGCTCCTTTACGCTACTGAGTGTCCTGGTATCCCCATGGTCCCATGCCCTTAAACCAACTCTTTAGCTGCTATTGATTTACTATGTCTGGTAAACAAGCAATGCCACCATTAAAGTAATCCCATATTTGAGGAATCTCATTGTTGATCGTAATGCTTCTGGTAACATGAAGCATTGCTGACGTTTTAAAATTTCTACTGTCCTTGCGTGATTGCCATGAACATAATTAAGATGCTTCTTTTCATTTTGTATATGTTTCGTATATTCTTATTGACCAGCAACTGTTTACTTTCTATCTTTTTGTGCAGATAGGGATATCCATTTCACCTTGTTGCTATTGTGACCTTTTGGTGAACTGCACAAAACACTTTTTTTGGAATGAGTGTCTTGTGCAGTTCAACTAAAAAGTAACATGGGCAACGTCTCTCAATTTTGGTGGAACTGCACAAAATGGTGATTGGAGTTCCCAAAATCTCCGTCAATTTCTGCTGGTAATCTCGTGCAACATTTTATTAGCCTTTGCGAGATGGAGCCGTCACTGTCACCACAACACTACTAGGGAAAAGCCTAGCAGCAGCGCGGGTTTTGGGCCTATTAGCAGCGCGGGGGCCGGTGCTACTAATAAGGCGCTACAGCTAACGTATAGCAGCATCGCGGGTGCCACCCGCGCTACTACTACGTCTGTTAGTAGTAGCGTGGGTAAAAACCCGCGCTACTACTAACCCGCGGAATTTTTTTTCGAATTTTTTGCGCGAATTTTCAAATTTCTGAATTATTTTAACCTCTAATCTCTAATCACCCTCATCGCTGCTCAATTTAATCTCTAATCACCCCTCATCATTTCAAATCATCTAACTTCCCGGACGGTCACCCATCCTCTCACTACTCCAGCCTAAGCACGCTTAACTTCCGGGTTCTATTCTCCCTCGATTCCAAGTCTGCACTTGTTGTTTTCCTGACAATAGTAAGATGTCAATCCTATTAACCCTCGGGAGTTTAGCTTGAGCATGAAGTCACACATTTCGCTGTTTGAGTTTAAAACTATTGTTCTAAAAACAATAATTATTTAGTAACACTAATATTTCTTGAATAAGGAGTTTGACCAAAGTTTGACCAGATTTGACCAAAATTCCAAAAAACTGAAATAATTATTTAGTAACACTAATATTCTTGAATAATTATTTAATAACACTAATACTTCTTGAATAAGTATTTTGACCACAGTTTGACCAGATTTGACCAAAATTTAAAAAAACTGAAATTTGAGCATAACTTTTTTTCCTTTTAGAATTTGAGGATTCTAAAAATTTGCAAACAAGCCGTAGGCGGTCTCCATCGTATGCGGATTTTCGTGCTGAACATTTTGATATATTATACGTTTTTTCTGACATCGTATGCAAAAGTTATAGCCGTTTTACATTTTCCCTACACTTTTTGCAAAACATGACCAAATTTAAGTTTTTAAATTTTCCTAACTAGTAGATGTAGTAACATAACTACATCTCGAAGGATTTTAATTTTTGAAACATTTTGATATATTATACGTTTTTTTCTAACATCGTATGCAAAAGTTATAGCCGTTTTACATTTTCCCTACACTTTTTGCAAAACATGTCCAAATTTAAGTTTTTAAATTTTCCTAACTAGTAGATGTAGTAACATAACTACATCTCGAAGGATTTTAATTTTTGAAACATTTTGATATATTATACGTTTTTTTCTAACATCGTATGCAAAAGTTATAGCCGTTTTACATTTTCCCTACACTTTTTGCAAAACATGTCCAAATTTAAGTTTTTAAATTTTCCTAACTAGTAGATGTAGTAACATAACTACATCTCGAAGGATTTTAATTTTTGAAGTTTTTATCATTTTCTTTTGCTTTTTACAAAACCGAAAAGGCGATCCACGGGGGGGGGGGGTAGAGTTTCAAAATGGGACCTTTAGTAGTAGCGAGGGATTTTACCCCTCGCTACTACTATGGCATGTCCCGGAGGGGCACGGTTGAGACCTCTTAGTAGTAGCGAGGGGTAAAAACTTAGTAGTAGCGCGGGTTTATAACCCTCGCTACTACTATGGCATGGCCCAGGGGCACGGTAGAGACCGCTTAGTAGTAGTGAGGGGTAAAAACCAGCGCTACTACTATCAACTTAGTAGTAGCGAGGGTTAAAAACCCGCGCTACTACTATGGCATGTCCCGGGGGGCACGGTAGAGACCGCTTAGTAGTAGCGAGGGTAAAAAACCAGCGCTACTGCTATCAACTTAGTAGTAGCGAGGGTTAAAAACCCGCGCTACTGCTACTTAGCAGCAGCACCTGATTTTAAAGCGCGCTGCTGGTAAGATTCTGTGTATAGACTTTTCCCTAGTAGTGCAATGGCACTTTATTTTAGTGAAACTGCACAAAAGGATAAGAAAATTATAGCTGCACCTTACATGAGCCGGACAGCCAACCTTAATGTTCCTCAATTTTAGTGCAACTACTAGTGAAGAACCTGCCAGCTCACAAGAGCAAGTACTTCTTGCTAGCTGAATGATCCAATCTTTGCTTCATTTCAGGTGAACTGCAGAAAAAGGCGCATGAATTGAATCATGGAACTCCAGGCAGACCTCATTCAAGTAGAGCTGGAGGTTGACTTCAAGGAGGCCGCTATTAAAGCGAAATCATGCTCTCCTGTCTCCTTATTTGTGTTGTGCAAACATGTTGTGCAAACAGGAATACTCAACTACAGATTTGTGACGGTCAAGAGCATTCGCCAAGTTCTTCGATTGTATGACATGGCTAGCCAAGATGGTTTTAATCCCAGTATTCACTTTATCAAAAGGCTCTAATGGGTTGGTTCTGAATCTTGCAAGCTGGGAATCAGTGAGATGTGTAGGCATCTTTGTTGTACTTATTATTTGAATCTTATTTGTTGGTTCTGAATCTTGCAAGCTGGGAATCAATGATATGTGTAGGCATCTTTGTTGTACTTATTATTTGGATCTTATTTGTTGGTTCTGAATCTTGCAAGCTGGGAATCAATGAGATGTGTAGGCATCTTTGTTGTACTTATTATTTGGATCTTATTTTTTTGGTTCTGAATCTTGCAAGCTGGGAAACACGGCATGATGATGTAGATGACAACAACCATAACAAACAGTTCAAACTTGGTAGTATTATCTTTGTGAAAGTGCGACAAATGTGCTGATCGTGTGCGTCCTGAGAATAATAATTCTAATTGTTGTGCATGTTGATCCTGTGGCACTGATAGAACGAGCGAATGCATTGCTTGTTTTAAGTATAAATTTCTATTAAAGCTAATTAAATTTAAGTAAAGTGACCACTAACTCCTGTTATTACAGTACCAATACGGACCCGCTCGTGAACCGACGTGTGGCCGAGGGTGCATCTTCTGCCGGGCGTGTAGCGGACGAGGGAGGGGTAGTAACTGTTGTCGCCTATACACACTCAACTTGCTGTTGAATCCAGTTCCCCAAGAGCTAAAAAACGAACTGCTGCCGCCGCCTACACACTCGTTCACTCGAAGAGACTCCAATGGCGATCCGAGGAGTGAGCATGCTGGATATGGACTTCAGTAAGGAGTTCCCCTTTGAGTTCGCCGTTCAGTCCTATGGCTGCACCAAGTTGAATGTGATGTACACCAATGATACGGACTCGGTGAAGCTCTGCCTCGCCTCAGTCCTATGGCCGCACTAGGTTCTGGAGCATTCGCCCGTTTCATCAGCGGCGCCGACTGCACCTTCGCTACGGTGGAGAGAAGGAAGAACGCAATGATTCGGCCATCTGGTGCAACAAGCTTGTTGACATCCAGAAGCAATACAAGATCATCAGCAACGGGCAGGAGAAGGACTCCGTGGTTGACCTCGCTGAGACCATCATCGACCCCTGATACGCCAACATGAAAGAAGACGACCTGAACACGTGGGAGGTACCTCTAAATCTAGCCTACATAACCTACGCGGCCAAGGACGCATACGCATGCTACGACATGTACAGGCAGATCTTGGACATGAGGGCGTGTCTGCTTCCCGTAACCGACGAGTACACGGACAGCCGCAACGTCATGATCAAGCATGCCAGGAAGGTCTAGATGTTGTACTTTATCTGTTTATAAGCACCTTTATCATCTGAGTGTTTCATGCATTAGCCTATGTGTCGTAATTATCTGTTTTGTCTGAAATATTTATTTTAAGAACCCATTAACCTGATTGCTTTTTTAGTGGCTATTTGCTTATGTATGTAAACTAGTTCACTTGTCCTAAAAAAACTAGTTCACTCGGCTGCCGTGCTTTGAATCTCCTTCCTCCCAACATATTCCCCTCCTCAGGTGGACCCAGCAGGTCTCTGAATTTTCTCCCACTTTCTTTTTCGATGTAAACTGAGTTTTCTCCCAGTACTTTCCCCTAGAACCAACTCAACTATCCCACGTCTAGCCTAAAAAATAATAATACCCCACGTACTATTAACTCATCAAATTAAAATGATATTTTATTTCGTAAGTTGAAAGTTCTTACAAAATAAGAATAATAATTGTTTATATATAACTTGGCAAGTTAACTCCTAGTGATTGCGTACATAAGCTTGCAAAGATTTTACTGACGTGCAATCATGTGTTTATGTTTTTATAACATTTCTTCATCTAGCCCAACATGATATTTTCACCCAACCCAGCAAGTTTGCGGATTTCGAGAAAAATGCAAATGGAATTTAAACGGGCTGCATAGATGCTACATCATTGTTTCACCCAGCCCACCAAATGGACTAAAAAAACAAATGGATTGGCTGACATGTGGGCCAGTAGGTCGAAGCCTAAGAAGGCGTTGGATTTACATCCAACGGCCGGCATTCTTCTTAAATGTCTCGTCTTCTTCCCCCAGCGCTGCTGGAACCGCTTGCTCCAGCCTTCGGCGTCCAGCCCCGTTGTTTTGGGCTCCTCAGCGAAACACTACCCCGCCGACGGCCAGGCCATCCATCCACTCCGCACCTCCTGTTATTCTCTGCCGAGTGTAGGCCCACCCCGCACCCGAACC
The DNA here is from genome assembly GCF_003073215.2 of Triticum urartu. Taxonomy (NCBI): domain Eukaryota; kingdom Viridiplantae; phylum Streptophyta; class Magnoliopsida; order Poales; family Poaceae; genus Triticum; species Triticum urartu. The sequence continues at coordinate 514,599,614 of NC_053022.1, read as the reverse complement.
AGTCAAGTTTCCCACTCCTCTCCGTTTGCGACTCCACTACCGCGTCTTCCCCATCTCCGGGTCGTTCCAGTCTGGGGCCTCGCCGTCGCCCACTGCCTCGGTGCGCTCGGCGCGGCGTGGTCAACATACGAGAGTCATCGGAAGAGGACTGTACGTGGAGAGCCTGACGGCTGGGACCCACGAGGTCCATGGTCGCACGCAAGGAAAGTTCCTCCTTATTACGCACTTTACATGCACTGTACGTGGGAAGGGCTTCTGTATTTCACGAAAAAACGTTCCTCCCGCTGACAGGTCAGACCCACCAGCTATATCTTCGCACGCAAGGAAGTGCCTCCTTATTATGCACCAAAAAATGAATACCCCCTGCTAGCTAGGACCTACCATAGTGGGTGGCTGACTTGTGGGCCTACTAAGTTGACGAGGATGGAGGGCTTTGTCAACTTAGTCAATATGAACGATTCTAGCTCCAGTGACCGTACGATGTCCATCCAACGACCATAGTGCTTCTTCAACCTCTGTTCTTCTTGCTCCAGCCGCCCAAAGCAGCGCCGGTCGTGCCACGCGCTCCTGCCTCTCGTGGCCGGCTGTGATGCCGCGGAGGCCTCACCGCCCCCTACTACTCCCACCGCTGGCCCAGGGTATCCCTCTACTCACCCACACCTCCTGTTATTCTACGCGACGGCAGCCTCACGCCGCAGCCGAACCAGTGAACCCTCGTACTCCTCTCCGCGTGGGCATCCACTGCCGCGTCTTCACCGGCTCCGTGTCGTCCCCTTCCTAGGCCTCGCCGTCGTCCACCGCCTTGGTACTCTCGGCGCAGCGTGGTCAATATGGTCAATGACCAACTTCCATCGGAAGAGTACTGTACGTGGAGAGGCTGACAGCTGGGTCCACGACCATAACCCAGTTTTTTGTGACTTGCCAAGTAAGTCGCTAAGGGAGTCCTAGATTAGGGGGTGTCCGGATAGCCGGACTATACCTTCGGCCGGACTCCTGGACTATGAAGATACAAGATTGAAGACTTCGTCCCGTGTCCGGAAGGGACTTTCCTTGGCGTGGAAGGCAAGCTTGGCGATACGGATATGTAGATCTCCTACCATTGTGACCGACTCTGTGTAACCCTAGCCCTCTTTGGTGTCTATATAAACCGGAGGGTTTTAGTCCGTAGGACGAACAACAATCATAACATATGCTAGCTTCTAGGGTTTAGCCTCCTTGATCTCGTGGTAGATCTACTCTTGTACTACCCATATCATCAATATTAATCAAGCAGGACGTAGGGTTTTACCTCCATCAAGAGGGCCCGAACCTGGGTAAAACATCGTGTCCCCTGCCTCCTGTTACCATCCGCCTTAGACGCACAGTTCGGGACCCCCTACCCGAGATCCGCCGGTTTTGACACCGACATTGGTGCTTTCATTGAGAGTTCCTCTGTGTCATCACTTTTAGGCCCGATGGCTTCTCTGATCATTAACAGCGATGCGATCCAGGGTGAGACATTTCTCCCCGGCTAGATCTTCGTATTTGGCGGCTTTGCACTGCGGGCCAATTCGCTTGGCCATCTGGAGCAGATCGAAAGCTACGCCCCTGGCCATCAGGTCAGATTTGGAAGTTTGAGCTACACGGCCGACCTCCGCGGAGACTTGATCTTCGACGGATTCGAGCCGCAGCCGAGCGCGCCGCACTGTCACGATGGGCATGATCTAGCTCTGCCGCCGAACAGTGCCCTAGAGGCCGCACCCGCATCAGCTCCGACCCTTAATTTGGAGCCAACTGCGCCAATCGAGGATGGGTGGTCAAGATTTGCTAGCCGATAGATGGACTGAAGTCCTTGCGGCCGAAGAGTATGAACTCGAACGCCCCTCCAAGAGCTACCCAAAGAGGAGGAAGCACCTAAACCTACATCACCAGCGCATGATGCGACCGACCGGCCATCACGTGGCCGCGACAGAGAGGCCTCTCGGCCCTCCACTCAAGCCGCACCCCGGTGCTACTCAAAAAATACCAAGGCACGGGAAAACGCGCCAGACCTGCGAGATATATTGGAGGACAAGGCAAGTCAAACAAGATCGATCTACGGATCGCGTGGGCACCCCACGGCACGAGACGGTAATCGTCACTCCGGATACAGTAAATCCGGCCGGGCCGAACACAGTAGACAAAGCTCGTTTGAGCTGCATCGTGATATAGCCCAATACAGAGGCGCCGCACACCCACTATGCTTCACAGATGAAGTAATGGATCATCAAATCCCCGAGGGTTTCAAACCCGTGAACATCGAATCATACGATGGCACAACAGATCCTGCGGTATGGATCGAGGACTATCTCCTTCATATCCACATGTCCCACGGTGATGACCTACACGCCATCAAATACCTCTTACTCAAGCTTAAAGGACCATCTCGGCATTGGCTTAACAGCTTGCCAGCAGAATCAATTGGTTGTTGGGAGGACCTGGAAACCGCATTCCTCGACAATTTCCAGGGCACTTATGTGCGACCACCAGACGCCGATGACCTTAGCCACATAATTCAGCAGCCAGAGGAATTGGCCAGACAATTCTGGACACGGTTCCTAACCAAGAAAAATCAAATCGTCGACTGTCCGGACGCAGAGGCCCTAGCAGCCTTCAAGCATAACATCCGCGACGAGTGGCTTGCACGGCACCTAGGACAGGAAAAGCCGAAATCTATGGCAGCCCTCACGACACTTATGACCGACTTTTGCGCGGGAGAAGACAGCTGGCTAGCTCGCAGCAATAACATGACCAAGAGCCCTGGTAATTCGGATACCAAGGACAGAAGTGGCAGATCACGTCACAACAAGCAAAAGCGCCGCATTAACGGCGACAATGCTGAGGATACGGCAGTTAATGCCGGATTCAAAGGCTCTAAACCCGGTCAGCGGAAAAAGCCATTCAAAAGAAATACTCCGGGCCCGTCCAGTTTGGACCGAATACTCGACCGCTCATGCCAGATACATGGCACCCCCAAAAAACCAGCCAATCACACCAACAGGGATTGTTGGGTATTCAAGCAGGCAGGCAAGTTAAATGCTGAAAGCAGAGACAAGGGGCTGCATAGCGATGACGAGGAGGAGCCCCGCCCGCCGAACAATAGTGGACAGAAAGGTTTTCCCCCAAAAGTGCGGACGGTGAACATGATATACGCAACCCACGTCCCCAAGAGGGAGCGGAAGCGTGCGCTAAGGGACGTATACGCGATGGAGCCAGTCGCCCCAAAGTTCAACCCATGGTCTTCCTGCCCGATCACTTTTGATCGAAGGGACCACCCCACTAGCATCCGTCATGGCGGATTCGCCGCATTGGTTCTAGACCCAATTATTGACGGATTTCACCTCACTAGAGTCCTTATGGACGGCGGCAGCAGCCTGAACCTGCTTTACCAGGATACAGTGCGGAAAATGGGCATCGATCTCTCGAGGATTAAACCCACTAAAACGACCTTTAAAGGGGTCATACCAGGTGTAGAGGCCAACTGCACAGGCTTAGTTACACTTGAAGTGGTCTTCGGATCTCCGGATAATTTCCGAAGCGAGGAGTTAATCTTCGACATAGTCCCGTTCCACAGTGGCTATCACGCACTGCTCGGGCGAACCGCATTTGCCAAGTTCAATGCGGTGCCACACTACCCATACCTCAAGCTCAAAATGCCAGGCCCTCGAGGAGTCATCACGGTCAATGGAAACACCGAACGCTCTCTCTGAACGGAGGAGCATACGGCGGCTATCGCAGCGGAAGTACAAAACAGCCTCTCAAGGCAATTCTCCAGTCCGGCCATTAAACGTCTGGACACCGTCAAGCGCGCCCGTAGTAACCTACAACAAGACCGCCTGGCATGTTCCGAGCAAGCATAGCAATGCGGCCCCAACCCCAGCCCTCGCGAACTTGCGAAACCAGTGTTGCGCGTACATAACTACGCTCTGGAAATAACATGGGCACAGGGGGAGGGGCACCATCACGGCACGCCCGAAACGCAGCTTAAACCGCACTAGGGCCTGCCAACTTCTTCATTTTCTCTTACTTTCAGGACTCCACTCTTCGGAAGGCCTGTCCGGCAGTATAATTGCCGCACAAACAATACAACAACCAGGGGAGCAGAAAGCTATGCCGCACTATGGAACTCTAAGGTGGTCTCTATAATGAGCAGTATACCCGTTTCACATACCATTCCGCAGCTCGCCCCTGAAAAGGACATGTTAAATAGTCCCATCTTTTGCTTATCGCACTATTTGTATTGTTCTGCTTTGATCGCAACTTTTTTAAATAAACAATGCATAGCTTCCGTCTATTATTGCATTACTCTTTTTTATGAATATATGTTCATTAATGACATGTTGCACCCGTACACTTTGGTACGACCAATATGCCAGGGGCTTAAGTACCCCACAATATGGTGTGAGAAGTCCGAACACTTTCACAAGTGCGGCACCCCGAACTTATAGCATTATATGCATCGGCTCCGAATCATGTCTTGGGTCAATAGTTGGGTTTGCCCGGCTCCTATGTTTTGGTACCTTACGTTCCGTTATATCGGCTAAGGTAGCACTAGGAGAACTACTGCGATTGTGCCCCAGTTGAGCTGGGCTAAGCACCTCAGTAGAGAAAGCTAAAACTGACTGTCATGATGAGGCGAGAGATGGTCGCTGTTCGAGAGGTTTTCGAGTCCCTAAAGACTTATGCCGCTTAGAGCGAGGAGTCGGCTTTGTCCGGCCTAGGCGTGGATAGTGCCCCGAACTCGGTCTTCTGAACGCTAGGGGCTTCGCCGAAATTTAAAATTATAGAATTCTATGGCTAAGTGAGAGTGTTCAAGCATTATAGTCCGATTGCCTTGGTCGTTGTGTTGAGCGCCTCCCTCGAAGGACCCAAGAATGGGAAAAAGAGCGCTCATGTTTATCCCGAACACCCCAGCACTCATGGCATGGGGGAAGAAGCCGACGACTCGCCATCTCTTAAATTTGATAAACGGCCGCACAGAAGGTAATATTTTAAATTCAAAAGCGTTGCTTAGCGCATATGAACAAGTTTTCAGCGTACAGGATCACAAATGCGAGTTTACTCAAAAATTACATCTTTGGAGCATTCATCCTCTATAAGGCGGGCACCCTTCAGGACGCCCTCATAATACGCTTCCGGGACGCGATGCTCCTTGCCCGGTGACAGCCCGTCCTTCACCGGCTTCTCCGCATCCATCTTGCCCCAGTGCACTTTAGCACGGGCAAGCGCCCTACGGGCACCTTCGATGCAGACGGAGCGCTTGATTACTTCAAGCCATGGACAGGCATCCACCAGCCGCCTCACCAGCCCGAAGTAGCTCACAGGCAGAGCCTCTCCAGGCCAAAGCCGAACTACGAGGCCCTTTATGGCCTGTTCGGCCACCTTGTGGAGCTCGACCATTTGCTTCAGCTGGTCGCTCAAAGGCACCAGGTGTCCGGCCTCAGCATACTAAGACCAGAACACCTTCTCCGTCGAGCTCCCCTCCTCAGATCGGTAGTAGGCGGCGGCATCAGACGCACTACGGGGCAAATCTGCGAATGCTCCTAGAGAGCTCCGGACTCGGGTAAGTAACAAGTAATTCACTTTCACGTGCTTGCTTTGCATAATGAATGACTTACCCGCCGCTATCTTCTTCATCGCTTCAATTTGTTGGAGGGCTTTCTGGGCTTCGGCCTTGGCAGACTTCGCGCTTTCGAGGGCTGCCGCAAGCTCAGACGCTTGCGTCTTTGAGTCAAGCTCCAAACTCTCGTGTTTTTTCACGAGAGCCTGGAGCTCTTTCTGCACCTCCTCCACCCGCGCCTCCTGCTTCCCTCTCTCTGTGCGCTCCGCGGCCGCTCTATTTTCGGCCCCGGATAGCGCTTTCTTAAGGGTTTCCACCTCGGTCGTGGCCCCTATAATAGCACGTTGATCCTGTCATTTTTTGCAACCACATCTTCTCTATATACTTGCGCAAGGTATTACTTACCTTCCTTCTCCTCGAGTTGCTTCTTGGCATGGCCGAGCTCATTCTCGGACCACGAGAGGTTTTGCTTCAGCGTATCCACCTCCGCAGTTAGTGCGGCGGAGGCCAGCAGCGAAGCCTGCATACGCATATTGACTTGATTATGTTAGACTACTACAAATGTTATTAGATCCTCTATTCGGCTTTTCTTTCCGAACACCGAACAGAGCATCAGGGGCTACTGTCTATGCGGTAATATTTTTACATATTCTTTACTTACCTCAAAGCCTGTTAGAAGGCTGGCACAGGCTTCACAGTCCGCTCTTGGTGGACTGAACCTTCTGGATCACCGCACTCATAATAGTGCGGTGCTCCTCGTCGATGGAGGCGCCTTTAAGCACCTCCAGCAAATTGTCCAGTGCCTCCAGTTGGACGGAGGTCACCGACTCGGTAGGCTTGCTCCTCTTGGAAGGAGGCTGCCTACCGGAGTCCGGAACCGTTGAAGGTTCTGGCGCGATGTCCGGCTCAAGGCCAGACTCGGGGCCCTTGGGGGTTTTATCCCCTTTGCGCCTGGAGTCCGGGAGGTCGCCTTGCGGTGCCTCCAGGACCACCTCCTCCTGGCTTGGAACCTGTTGGGACAGCACCTCGGTGTCGTTCGTAGGGTGGGGGGAGGTAGCGGGCGGAAGTGAATTCACGTCTGATGAATCCAGGGAGCCGCTCGACGACTCGTCGAGCCCGGCCTTGGGCGGACTGCATAGTCATATTCGGCGTAAGGAGGAGCTGTGCAAGAAAGGAACACTATGAATTGCTCTGGTGTCCGAATACTTACGATCTCGCCAGGGGCTTGGCCCTATGCGGCCACTCCTCTTCGCCGTCGTCGGCGTTGGTGGAGTAGTCCGGAGGAAGGGTCTTCCCCTTCTTGGACCCTTCGGCCTCCCCAGTTGGGGCGGCCTTCCTTTTCTTCTCTCCTCCCGCTGGAGGGGGAGAGGACTCTCCTTCCTCCTCCTCGTCTTCATGGGAGGAGTGCGCCTTGGAGTCGTCGGATGATGAATCCGACACCTCCTGGCGCCGGGCACTCTTTTGAGTCCCCGTGGCCTTCTTCTCGGCCTTCTTCTCTGGCACCACATAGGGTGCCGGAACCAGCAGCTTCTCCAAGCGAGCGTCCGCTGGGCCTTCGGGCAAAGGAGCCGGACAGTTGATCTATCCGGACGTCTCCTGCCAATCCTGTCAAAGGTAAGGGATCTTAGATCCCGCATGGAGTCAAACTATGAAAAACTAATACCCTGTAAAAGGTAAAAACAGCTTACCGCACGAGCGTGACGCTGCGTGCTGAATCCGCGATCCTCGGTAGCGGATGCGGGGGCCTCGGCGCCCTTGAAAAGCACCTTCCAGGCATCTTCGTATGTCATGTCGAAGAGCCTACTCAGAGTTCGGTGCCATGCCGGGTCGAACTCCCACAGGTTGAAAGCCCGTTGTTGACACGGGAGGATCCGGCGGATGAGCATAACCTGGACTACGTTGACAAGTTTGAGCTTCTTTTCCACCAGGGTTTGGACGCATGTTTGGAGTCCAGTCAGCTCTCCTTTTTTACCCCACGACAGGCCCGTCTCTTTCTAGGAGGTGAGCCGCGTAGGGGGTCCGGATCGGAACTCGGGGGCTGCGACCCATTCAGGGTCGCGCGGCTCGGTGATGTAAAACCACCCCGATTGCCACCCCTTTAGGGACTCCACGAAGGAGCCCTCGAGCCATAGGATGTTGGCCATCTTGCCCACCATGGCACCTCCGCACTCCACCTGGGTGCCGCGCACCACCTTCGGCTTGACATTGAAAGTCTTGAGCCATAGGCCGAAATGGGGGTGGATGTAGAAGAAAGCCTCGCACACGACGATAAACGCCGAGATGTTGAGGACAAAGTTGGGGGCCAGATCGTGGAAATCCAGGCCATAGTAGAACATGAGCCCCGGACAAATGGGTGGAGAGGGAAGCCCAGTCCGTGGAGGAAATGGGGGAGGAACACCACCCTCTCATGGGGCCTAGGGGTGGGGATGAGCTGCCCCTCTTCGGGAAGCCGGTGCGCAATGTCGTTAGACAAGTATCCGACCTTCCTCAGTTTTTTTATGTGTTCCTCCGTGACGAAGGAGACCATCCACTTGCCTCCCGCTCCGGACATGGCTGGAGAAGGTTGAGGTGGGGTGTGCGGACTTGGGCGCTGGAGCTCGAGTGCGCGGAAATGGATAGGCAAAGGAGGAAGAAGGCATGGATGAAAACGTGGATCCTTATCCCCTTATATGGGTAGACGCGACTATGCGTCCCCACCAGCCTGGTAAAACTCGCTTATCTCCCAAGCGCCGTAATCAATGGCGCGGTTGGGTTACCCACGCCCGTATTGATGAGAATCACGGAATAAGGGGACACGATCTCTGCTTTGACAAGACGTGCCAAGGAAACCGCCTCGCTAAACGCGCTGAGGTGGGACAGTAAAGCGATTTGAATAAAGATTTGGCCATGGTGTGATGTCACGCTACAGAATACGTCAGCAGATTGTGTAAATATTATTCTCTCTATGGCAATATGTGGAAACTTATTTTGCAGAGCCGGACACTACCTTTGTGTTCAAAATCTTCTATGAAGTACTTGGAGGAGGAACCCGCCTTGCAATGCCGAAGACAATCTGCGCGCCGGACTCGTCGTCATTGAAGCCTGGTTCAGGGGCTACTGAGGGAGTCCTGGATTAGGGGGTGTCCGGATAGCCGGACTATACCTTCGGCCGGACTCCTGGACTATGAAGATACAAGATTGAAGACTTTGTCCCATGTCCGGAAGGGACTTTCCTTGGCGTGGAAGGAAAGCTTGGCGATACGGATATGTAGATCTCCTACCATTGTAACCGACTCTGTGTAACCCTAGCCCTCTCTGGTGTCTATATAAACCGGAGGGTTTTAGTCCGTAGGACGAACAACAATCATACCATAGGCTAGCTTCTAGGGTTTAGCTTCCTTGATCTCGTGGTAGATCTACTCTTGTACTACCCATATCATTAATATTAATCAAGCAGGACGTAGGGTTTTACCTCCATCAAGAGGGCCCGAACCTGGGTAAAACATCGTGTCCCCTGCCTCCTGTTACCATCCGCCTTAGACGCACAGTTCGGGACCCCCTACCCGAGATCCGCCAGTTTTGACACCGACAGTCTCTTTGTCAGGCCTATTGGGATGCAAATCTTTCAAGACGAGGAGAGCTTCATTCGGCTGGCCGAGAAAATGGCCTATCAGTAATGAGAAATGGGCTGTACATTTTTAAAACACATCAAACCGGCAATTAGTTTCAAATATCTTTTTTTCATTTCGAGATTTTAAATTACATTAATTTTTATGCATGGCGAATTTGTTGGATTTTATATTGATATACATTTATTTTTAAAATCAGTTTGAATGTGAGTCGAAATTTTAGGATTAAAAACAGTTCGGACCACACCGAAATATGCAAAATTTCATATAATTTTTTAACCGTGGCCACAATATGGGCTGTAATGCTAACAAAAAGAATATGGGCTCCAAAAAAACCATAAGAATTAGCAAATGGGCTGTAAATTATTAGAAATAATGGCAGATGGGCTGTATGCTGTTTTCCACAGATTTGAGGCTTTCCTAAAAAAAGGTTGACGCACAAGCAGTGGCTATTGGATGTCCATCGAACGGCCATCGTGCTTCTTCAATCTCTGCTCTTCCAGCTCCAGCCGCTCAAACAAGGGCCGGCGGGACTGCCTGCTCCCTCCTCCCCGCGGCCGGCTGTGCTGCCGCGCAGGCCTCACCGCCCCACCATACTCCCATCGCTGGCCTTGCCATCCCTCTACTCACCCACACCTGCTGTTATTCTCCGGCGACGGCAGACGTACCAGTAAACCCTCGTACAGTCGTACTCCCCTCTGCGTGGGAAACAACTGCCGAGTCTTCCCTGCCTCCGTGTCGTTCCCTTCCTAGGCCTCGCCGTCGTCCACCGCCCTGGTGCTCTCGGTGCGGCCTGGTCAACGTGGTCAACGACCGACATGCATCTGAAGTGGACTGTACGTGGAGAGGCCGACAACTGGGTCCACGGCCGCACGCAAGGAAATGCCTCCTTATTACGTGCAAAATAATGATTCCTCCACCTGACATCAGGGACCCACTGAAAGGGCCTCTGTATTTCACGAAAAAACGTTACCGCCGCTGACAGCTCGGACCCACCAGCTCTATTCGCATGCAAGGAAGTGCCTCCTTATTACGTAGAAAAAAATGAATACTCCCCCTATTAGCTGGGACCCAGTATAGTGGCAGGCTGACTTGTGGGCCTACTAAGTTGACGGGGACGGAGGGCTTTGTCAACTTAGTTAATATGCACGATTCTAGCTCCAGTGAACGTACGATGTCCATCCAATGGTCGTAGTGCTTCTTCAACCTCTGGTCTTCTTGCTCCAGCCGCCCAAACCAGTGCCGGTCGTGCCTCGTGCTCCTGCCTCCCGTGGCCGGCTGCGATGCGGCGGAGGCCTCACCGCCCCCTACTACTCCCACCGCTGGCCAGGCCATCCCTCTACTCATCCACACCCCCTGTTATTCCACGGCGACGGCAGCCTCACACCGCAGCGAACCAGTGAACCCTCGTACTCCTCTACGCGTGGGCATCCAGTGTCGCGTCTTCCCCGGCTCCGCGTCGTCCCCTTCCTAGGCCTCGCCGTCGTCCACCGCCCTGGTGCTCTCGGCGCGGCATGGTCAACATGGTCAAGGAACGGCTTCCATCGGACGTGGACTGTACCTGGAGAGGCTGACAGCCGGGTCCATGGCCGCAGCAAGGAAGTGCCTCCTTATTACGTGCAAAATAATTATTCCTCCACCTGACAGCAAGGACCCACCAGACGGGCCACTGTATTTTGTGAAAAAAACATTTGCCCCTGACTGCTGGGACCCACCAGCTACATCTTCGCACGCAAGGAAGTGCGTCCGGGCAAAAAAAACAATTCGCCCCCTGACTGCTGGGACCCACCAGCTACATCTTTGCAGGCAAGGAAGTGACTGACAGTTGGGACCCACCTGGTCGAAGCGTAGTAGCGTTGTCATTCTGGTCGCGAACGTGTACGTACATATATACTGGTGGATGTAGAGGCGCGCACGTGTTGTAGTAGAGGCGCGTACGTGTCGTAGTAGAGGTGTGCACGTAGCATGTACACGTACGTACAACGGCCAGGGTGCAAGAAAGAAAATACGGCCATGTATGTGTACATACGGGCGGGGTCTCGAACGCCTACTCGCGCATACGTACGGCTAGGGCTCGTGTACATGGCTGGGTCGGAACGGAGAAACATCGTCGTTGTCGTGTTCATGGGGAGGCAACGGAATGCGTCATGTTCATGGGGAGACAACAGAATGCGTCGTGTTCATCGGGAGGCAACGGAACGCGTGGGAGCCAACCGGCTGGGTCGGAACGGAATGCGTGGTCGTGTTCATCGGGAGGGCTTGGATGGATTAGACGATGGAAACGAGGCCTGGCGTACCGCACAATGGAGGAAACGGACCTCCTATGTTTGGAACAGGGTCCTGTTGATCGGGAGGGGTCTGGTGTACCCCAAAACGGAGGAAACGGACCTCCTACGGTCGAAACGGGGGTCCTATTGATCGGGAGGGGTGTGGCGTACCGCAAAACGGACGAACGGACCTCCTACGGTCGAAACGGGGGTCCTGTTCATCGGGAGGGGTGTGGCGTACTACAAAATAGGACTCCACGGGATACTGTTCATCTCCACCGTCGACCTCCTCCAGCCTCCACAGGCTACCGTCGACCTCCTCCAGCCTCCACGGGCTCCTGTTCATCCAGCCTCCACCGCGCGCTACTCCACCGGCTACTGTTCAACCACCCCTCCACGGGCACCCCTCCACCGTCTACTGTTCTTCCAGCCCTCCACACCACGGGGTCCTGTTCAACCACCCCTCCACGGGCACCCCTCCACCGTCTACTGTTCATCCAGCCCTCCACCACACCACGGGGTCCTGTTCATCCAGAGGCAACGCCACCGCTCACTGTTCATCCAAACCCCCCGCAACGCTCACTGTTCATCCCAGAGGCAGCATCGATCTACTTCAGTTAGCAGCAGTAGCAAAGGAATTGCTCGATCGGGTTCAGTTAACAGCCATCGATCGATCGCTCGGGTTTAGAAACGCGTAGCCTGCAGTGCAATCGCTCGGGTTCAGTTAGAGCCCAATGCCTCGCTCGGGTTCAGTTAGAGCCAACGCCTCGCACACACGCACATACGTGTATGAGAGAAACACGCATCGCTCGGCCCCCGACCTCCCACCGTAATCGGGAACTCGCCGAAATTTTCCTCGCCCTTGCTTCTACCATGGTTTTTTCCGTCATAGACGGCCCAAAGAATGTCATGCAGTTGCGTCTCCGGCCCGCCCAGGACGAAAATCCCATTTTCTGTCATGATTTTTTGTCATAGAAGTAGGAGCCCACCACATCTATGATGATACCGAGTTTTGTCACAATTATCATCATAGAAGTGTCATATGTATGACAGAAAAAATTTCGTTCGGCCCAAAATGTCATGGACGTGTCTTTTTCTTGTAGTGGTACGTGTAAGCTCGGTCCGGGCCGCTTCATCCCACAATGCCGCCGGATCAAGATAAGACTAGTAACGGTAAGCAAATTGAACAAATCATCGCCCACAACTGCTTTGTGTTCTACTCGTGCATAGAATCTACGCATAGACCTAGCTCATGAAGCCACTATTGGGGAACGTAGCAATAATTCAAAAAAAATTCCTACGTGTCACCAAGATCAATCTAGGAGATACTAGCAACGAGAGAGAGGGAGTGCATCTTCATACCCTTGAAGATCGCTAAGCGGAAGCGTTACAAGAACGCGGTTGGTGGAGTCGTACACGCAACGATTCAGATCGCGATCGATTCCGATCTAAGCGCCGAACAATGGCGCCTCCGCGTTCAACACACGTACAGCCCTTGGACGTCTCCTCCTTGTTGATCCAGCAAGGGGAGAGGAGAATTTGAGGGAGAACTCCGACACCACGACAGCGTGGTGGTGATGGAGCTCGTGGTTCTCCGGCAGGGCTTCGCCAAGTGCTACGGAGGAGGATGAGGTGTAGGAGAGGGGGAGGGGCTACACCAGGGGAAGGGTGCGGCTGCGCTCTCTCTCCCTCACTATATATAGGGGTAAGGGGGAGGAGGAGGCACCCTAGGGTTCCCTAGGGGAAGGGCAGCGGCCACAGGGGAAACCCTAGATGGGTTTGGGCGCCCCCACCCCTAGGAAACTTGCCCCCAAGCCGGGAGGGGTGGCTGCCCTAGGGGAGGCGCCCCCACCTCTCCAGGTTACGTGATATGGGTGGGAGGGGCGCTCAACCCCTTAGTGGGCTGATGTGCCCCCTCCCCTTGGCCCATAAGCCCCCCAACGCTTGCCGGGGCCTCCGAAACCCCTTTCGGACACGCTGGTCGTCACCCGGTACCCCCCGGAACAATTCCGGACTCCAATACCCTTTGTCCAATATATCGATCTTCACCTCCGGACCATTCCGGAACTCCTCTTCACGTCCGGGATCTCATACGGGACTCCGAACAAACTTCGGTAACCACATACTATTTCCCATAAAAACTCTAGCGTCACCGAACCTTAAGTGTGTAGACCCTACGGGTTCGGGAACCATGCAGACATGACTGAGACATCTCTCCGGCCAATAACCAATAGCGTGATCTAGATACCCATGTTGGTTCCCACATGTTCCACGATGATCTCATCGAATGAACCACGATGTCGGGGATTCAATCAATCCCGTATACAATTCCCTTTGTCTATCACTATGTTACTTTCCCGAGATTCGATTGTCAGTATCCCAATACCTCGTTCAATCTCATTACCGGTAAGTCACTTTACTCGTTCCGTAACACATGATCCCGTGGCTAACTCCTTAGTCACATTGAGCTCATTATGATGATGCATTACCGAGTGGGCCCAGAGATACCTCTCCGTCGTAGGGAGTGACAAATCCCAGTCTCGATTCGTGCCAACCCAACAGACACTTTCGGAGATACATGTAGTGCACCTTTATAGCCACCCAGTTACGTTGTGACGTTTGGTACACCTAAAGCATTCCTACGGTATTTGGGAGTGCACAATCTCATGGTCTAAGGAAATGATACTTGACATTAGAAAAGCTTTAGCAAACGAACTACACGATCTTGTGCTACGCTTAAGATTGGGTCTTGTCCATCACATCATTCTCCTAATGATGTGATCCCGTTATCAATGACATCCAATGTCCATGGTCAGGAAACCATGACCATCTATTGATCAACGAGCTAGTCAACTAGAGGCTTACTAGGGACATATTACGATCTATGTATTCACACATGTATTACGGTTTCCGGTTAATACAATTATAGCATGAACAATAGACAATTATCATGAACAAGGAAATATAATAATAACCATTTTATTATTGCCTCTAGGGCATATTTCCAACAGTCTCCCACTTGCACTAGAGTCAATAATCTAGTTCACATCGTTATGTGATTACCACTCATAGTTCACATTGCCATGTGACTAACACCCGAAGAGTTTACTAGAGTCAATAATCTAGTTCACATCACCATGTGATTAGCACTCAATGAGTTCTAGGGTTTGATCATGTTATGCCTACGAGAGAAGTGTCAGTCAATGGGTCTGCAACATTCAGATCCGTGTGTTCTTCGCAAATCTCGATTTCATATTGTAGATGTTTCTACTATGCTCCACTTGGAGCTATTCCAAATGGTTGCTCCACTATACGTATCCGGTTTGCTACTCAGAGTCTTCCGGATAGGTGTTAAAGCTTGCATCGACCTAACTCTTTACGCCGAAATCTTTATCACCTCCATAACCAAGAAACATTTCCTTATTCCTAAGGACAATTTTGACCGCTGTCCAATGATCCACTCCTGGATCACTCTTGTACCCCCTTGCCAGACACGTGGCAAGGCACATTCCGGTACACAGCATGGCATATCGTATAGAGCCTGTGGCTAAGGCATAGGGGACGACTTTCGTCCTTTCTCTTTCTTCTACCATGGTCGAGCTTCAAGTCTTAACTTCACACCTCACAACTTAGGCAAGAACTCCTTCTTTGACTGATCCATCTTGAACTCCTTCAAGATCATGTCAAGGTATGTGCTATGTGAAAGTCTTATCAGGCGTCTTGATCTATCTCTATAGATCTTGATACCCACCATGTAAGCAGTTTTACACAGGTCTTCCACTGAAAAACTCCATTCAAACAACCCTTCATGCTTTCTACAAATTCTACATCATTTCCGATCAACAATATGTCATCCATATATACCTATCAGAAATGTTGTAGTGCTCCCACTCACTTTCCTGCAAATACAAGTTTCTTGCAAACTTTGTATAAACCCAAATGCTTTGATCGCCTCATCAAAGTGTATGTTCCAACTTCGAGATGCTTGCTCCAGTCCATAGAAGGATCGTTGGAGTTTGCATACCTTTTAGCATCCTTAGGATTGACAAAAACCTTTTGGTTGCATCACATACAACCTTTCCTCATGGAAACCGTCAAGGAAACTTTGTTTTGACATCCATCTGCCTGATTTCGTAAATGAAAATGCAGCAACTGCTAACATAGTTCTAACAGACTTTAGCATCGCTATGATTGAGAGAGTCTTATCATAGTCAACTCCTTGAACTTGTCGGAAACTTCTTTGAGACAAGTCGAGCTTCACAAATGGTGACATTAATTAGCATCAACGTCTGTCTTCTTCTTAAAGATCCATTTATTCTCAACGGCTTGCCATTCATCGGGCAAGTCCACCAAAGTCCATACTTTGTTCTCATACATGGATCCTATCTCGGATTTCATGGCTTCTAGCCATTTGTTGGAATCCAGGCCCACCATCGCTTCTTCATAGCTCATAGGTTCATCGTTGTCCAACAACATGACCTTTAAGACATGGTTACCACTGAGAAGTTGTACACACCCTTGTCGACCTACGAGGTTCGATAGTAATTTGATCTGAAGCTTCATGATCATCATCATTAGCTTTCTCTTCAACTGACGTAGTTGCCACAGAAACATCTTTCTGTGCTGCGCTACTCTCTGGTTGAAGTGAAGGTTCAACAGCCTCATCAAGTTCTATCTTCCTCCCACTCAATTCTTTTGAGAGAAACTCTTTCTCGAGAAAGGACCTTATCTTAGCGATAAACACTTGCCCTTAGATCTGAGATAGAAGGTATACCCAATCGTCTTGTTTGAGTATTCTATGAAGATACAATTTTCCGCTTTGGGTTCGAGCTTTTCTGACCAAAGCCTGTCGACATAAGCATCGTAGCCCCAAACCTTAAGAAACAACGACTTTGGTTTCTTGCCAAACCATAGTTCATACGGTGTCGTCTCCACGGACTTAGATGATGCCCTATTTAAAGTGAATGTAATTGTCTTTAATGCATAACCCCCAAAAATAACGGTAGATTGGTAAGAGACATCATACACCATATCCAATAAGGTTTGATTACGACATTCGGACACACCATCATGCTATGGTGTTCTAGGCGGCGTCAACTGTGAAACGATTCCACCTTGTCTTTAGTGATTGCCAAACTCATAACTCGGATACTTTCCCTTTGATCAGATCGAAGGAACTTGATCTTCTTGTTACGATGATTCTCAACTTAACTCTGAAATTGCTTGAACTTTTCAAACATTTCATACTTATGCTTCATTAAGTAAATATACCCATATCTATTCAATAATGATATCCACCGCGCGCGTCAACACTCATTGGACCGCACACATCAGCATGTATGATTTCCAACAAGTCACTTGCCCGTTCCATTGTTCCAGAGAACGGGGTTTTAGTCATCTTGCCAAAGAGGCATGGTTCACATGTGTCAAGTGATTCAAAATCAAGTGACTTCAAAAGTCCATTAGCATGGAGGTTCTTTCATGCGCTTTACGCCAATATGACCTAAGCGGCAGTGCCACATGAAAGTGGTACTATCATTATCAACTCTACACTTTTGCCATCAATGTTATGAACATGTGTATAACTACGACCAGGATTCAATAAACCATTCACATTGGGTGCATGACCATAGAAGGTATTATTCATGTAAACAGAAAAACCATTATTCTTTGACTTAAATGAATAACCGTATTGCAATAAACATGATCTAATCATGTTCATGCTCAACGCAGACACCAATGCAAACAACATTTATCTAGGTTCAACACTAATCCCGAAGGTAGAGGGAGCGTGCGATGGTGATCATCAACCTTGGAAACACTTCCAACACACATTGTCACCTCGCCCTTAGCTAGTCTCCGTTAATTCCGTAGCTTTTGTTTCGAGTTACCAATATTAGCAACTGAACCGGTATCTAATACCCAGGTGCTACTAGGAGTACTAGTAAGGTACACATCAATAACACATATATGTCAAATATACTTTTGTTGAAGTTGACAGCCTTCTTATCTACCAAGTATTTGAGGCAGTTCTGCTACCAGTGACCGTTCCCCTAATAGAAGCACTTTGTCTCGGGTTTGGGTTCTTGGGTTTCTTCACTGGAGCGGCAACAGGCTTGCCATTCAAGAAGTTTCCCTTCTTGCCCTTGCCCTTCTTTGAAACCAGTGCTCTTGTTAACCATCAACACTTGATGCTCCTTCTTGATTTCTACCTTTACGGCCTTAAGCACGACGAACAGCTCCAGGATTAACTTCCCTTGCATGTTATAGTTCATCACGAAACTCTAGTAGATTGGTGATAGCGACTGGGGAACTTTTGTTAATCACTCTCTTATCTGGAAGATTAACTCCCACTTGATTCAAGTGATTGAAGTACCCAGACATTCTGAGCACATGCTCACTGACTGAGCTATTCTCCTCCATCTTGTAGGCAAAGGTCTTGTCAGAGGTCTCAACCTCTCAACACAGGCATGAGCCTGAAATACCAATTTCAGCTCTTCGAACATCTCATATGTTCTATGGCGTTCAAAACGCTTTTGGAGCCCCGACTCTAAGCCGTAAAGCATGGCGCACTAAACTATCAGGTAGTCATCAGAACGTGTCTACCAGATGTTCACAACATCCACTGACGACGCCAGAGGGGTTGGCACACCAAGCGGCGCATCAAGGACAGAATCCTTCTCTGTAGCAGTGAGGACAATCCTCAAACTACGGCCCTAGTCTCCACAATTGCTTAAAATATCTTTCAACTTAGTCTTTCTCTAGGAACGTATTAAAACAAAGAGCTAAAGTGCGAGCTATAAATCCACAACATAATTTGCAAAGACAATTTAGACTATGTTCATGATAATTATGTTGATCTAATCAAATTATTCAATGAACTCCCACTCAGATAGACATCCCTCTAGTCATCTAAGTGATACATGATCCGAATCGACTAGGCCGTGTCCGATCATCACGTGAGACGGACTAGTCATCAACGGTGAACATCTCCATGTTGATCATATCTACTATACGACTCATGTTCGACATTTCGGTCTCTCGTGTTCCGAGGCCATGTCTGTACATGCTAGGCTCTTCAAGTCAACCTAAGTGTTATGCATGTGTAAATCTGGCTTACACCCGTTGTATTCGAACGTTAGAATCTATCACACCCGATCATCACGTGGTGCTTCGAAACAACGAGCCTTCGCAACGGTGCACAGTTAGGGGGAACACTTTCTTGAAATTTTAGTGAGGGGTCATCTTATTTATGCTATCGTCGTTCTAAGCAAATAAGATGTAAACCTGACAAACATCACATGCAAATCATAAAGTGACATGATATGGCCAATATCATCTTGCGCCTTTGATGTCCATCTTCAAGGCGCGACATGAACACCATCATCACCGGCATGACACCATGATCTCCATCATAGTGTCTTCATGAAGTTGCCTCGCCAACTATTACTTCTACTACTATGGCTAACGGTTAGCAATAAAGTAAAGTAATTACATGGCGTTTTCATTGACATGTAGGTCATAAATAAATTAAGACAACTCCTATGGCTCCTGCCGGTTGTCATACTCATCGACATGCAAGTCGTGACTCCTATTACAAGAACATGATCAATCTCATACATCACATATATCATTCATCACATCCTTTTGGCCATAGCACATCACATAGCATACCCTGCAAAAACAAGTTAGGCGTCCTCTAATTGTTGTTGCATGTTTTACGTGGCTGCTATGAGTTTCTAGCAAGAATGTTTCTTACCTGCACAAAACCACAATGGTGATATGCCAATTGCTATTTACCCTTCATAAGGACCCTTTTCATCGAATCCGATCTGACTAAAGTGGGAGAGACAGACACCCGCCAGCCACCTTATGCATCAAGTGCATGTCAGTCGGTGGAACCAGTCTCACGTAAGCGTACGTGTAAGGTCAGTCCGGGCCGCTTCATCCCACAATGCTGCCTGATCAAGATAAGACTAGTAACAGTAAGCAAATTGAACAAATCATCGCCCACAACTGCTTTGTGTTCTACTCGTGCATAGAATCTACGCATAGACCTAGCTCATGATGCCACTGTTGGGGAACGTAGCAATAATTCAAAAAAAATCCTACGTGTCACCAATATCAATCTAGGAGATACTAGCAATGAGAGAGAGGGAGTGCATCTTCATACCCTTGAAGATCGCTAAGCGGAAGCGTTACAAGAACACGGTTGGTGGAGTCGTACATGCAGCGATTCAGATCGCGGTCGATTCCGATCTAAGCACCGAATAACGGTGCCTCCGCATTCAACACACGTACAGCCCGGGGACATCTCCTCCTTCTTGATCCAGCAAGGGGAGAGGAGAAATTGAGGGAGAACTTCGATAGCAAATATCAAACGTCTATATAAAGGCTGCAAATATCAAACGTCCCCTCTCGGGCCTCGAAAACTTGCTTGTTTCCAAGGAATTATACCCAAGCGACGGTTGGGGTACCCACGTTCGGGTCGACGGGAATCCCATAAAAAAGGGAGGCATGATCTCCGTTTGGATAAAATACGCCAATAATGCCACGTCCTGGGACGTGGGGCAATGGGCCGGCTGAAACAGTTCGCAAGTAAACGCCGGGCGTGGTGTTATATTACCAAAAAGTGGTCAGTGAGTTGAACCCACGAAATATTATATCCTCTACGGTTGTGCATACAAGTCCGGATACAATCGCTATCTTGAAGTTCGGATAACAAGGAACCCGCCTTGCAATGCCGAAGACAATTTGCGCACCGAACTCCTTGTCATTGAAGCCAAGTTCATGGGCTACTGAGGGAGTCTTGGACTAAGGGGTCCTCGGGCGTCCGGCCTGTTATCCATGGGCCGGACTGATGGGCTGTGAGGACATGAAGGCCAAGGACTATACCTGAGTCCGGATTGGACTCTCCTTGGCGTGGAAGGCAAGCTTGGCGATTGACTATGAAGATTCCTTCTTATGTAACCGACTCTATGTAAACCCTAGACCCCCCCGGTGTCTATATAAACCGGACGGGATAGTCTGGAAAGGACACCATTCATTACCATAGTCATATAGGCTAGGCTTTTAGGGTTTAGCCATCACGATCTCGTGGTAGATCTACTCTTGTAACACCCATACTCATCAATATCAATCAAGCAGGACGTAGGGTATTACCTCCACAGAGATGGCCCGAACCTGGTTAAACATTGTGTCCCCTATCTCATGTTACCATCGATCCTAGACGCACAGTTCAGGACCCCCTACCCGAGATCCGCCGGTTTTTACACCAACATTGGTGCTTTCATTGAGAGTTCCACTGTGCTGTCCACGAAAGGTTCGATGGCTCCTTCAATCGTATATAGCGACGCTGTTCAAGGAGAAACCTTCCTCCCCTGACAGATTTTCGTGTTCGGTGGCTTCGTACCGCGGGCCAACTCGCTCGGCCATCTGGAGCAGATCGATAGCTACGCCCCTGGCCACCAGGTCAGATTTGGGAACTTGAACTATGTTGCGGATATCCGTGGGAGACTTGATCTTCAATGGATTCGAGACCGCAGCGATCGTTCCCCTTCGCTCCGAGGAACATGACTTAAATCTATCATCGGATCACATCTAGGAGATGGTCCATGTTGCTGCAACGGCCTTAGAACCAGAGCAAACCGTGCCATCCAAAGCCACAGAGTCCGCGGCGTTGGAGCCACACACGGACTCAACAACCCGTGATATCTGCGTTAGTGGAACTCTGGATTCATCTCCGGCTATAAATTCCGAGCCATATACGCTTGCGGGGACCGAGCTAGATCGGTTATCGATCGTCGAATTCAGTGCCGCTCTTTCAGCACCCACCTTTGGGGGACGTGCTAAACTCTTTAAGGAACCTGTCATTCACGGGAGGCTCGCAGCCGAACTATGTCCGGTTCGAACTAGGGTCTGATGACGGAGAATTTTGCTTCCCGCCCGCCACCCACTTCATAGCCACTGTCGAGGACTTAACCGACATGCCCACTCCCGGCTCCGTAGACATTGACGGCCCAGACAACGATGCAGATAAGGAGCAAGGCCAAGATCCGCCAGTCTTCAGGCGCAAAACGGCCACCCCTTTACATAACGTGTACATGATCGATACACTCAAAAAGCCTCGCGGCAGAGACAAGGGAGACCTAGTTAAAACTTCTGAGTCACAGTCTAAGTTCCGGCGCCCCAAGCCACACCGCAGCAACAATGGCACTTGAGAAAATAGTACTCCTGACGGCGCCGAAAGCAGTGAAGACCCTGTGGGAACAACATTCGAGCAGGAGGAAAAGGAAAACGGGCAAGCCAGCCCTGACAAACAGGCCCTGCACAGCGACGGATTGGAAGACGACAACTACCTTCCGCTCTCCGAAGATGAGGAAAGCCTCAGTGACGAAGACTTCATCGTACCCGAAGAGCCCCTTGAACAGGAGCGCTTTAAGCGCAGGCTGATAGCTACAACAAGGAGCCTGAAAAAGAAGCACCAGCAGCTTCAAGCTGACCAAGACCTACTCAACGACAGATGGACCAAAGACCTGTCGCCGAAGAATACGGCCTCAGTGGCCCAGCCAAAAGCTACCCAAAGCACAGATCGCTCTACCAGTCCGGCGATAGGGCATCGGGGCCCATACCATCGTCACACAACACAGCAGGTCACCGGCAACTCTGTCCGGATAAAAAGGCAACTCAGGCCGAACACCAGACCGCCCCACCTCACCATAAAGGTAAGAACAACGTAGGCCAGGATTACCCAGACAACCTGCAGAGGGACTGGGACAATAGAGCAGGAAGCGCAAGACCGATCTACGGATCACAAAAACACGCTTCGGCACGCGACGATGGCTACCTATTCGGACGTGTCACACCTCGTCGCGACCAGGCCGAAAACCGCAATGGAACTCCTTCGGAATTAGGCCACAGTGTGGCCCAACATAGAGGCGCCGCACACCCGTTTTGCTTCACTGATGAGGTAATGGATCATGAATTTCCCAAAGGATTCAAACCCGTCAATATTGAATCATACGACGGGACAACCGATCCCGCAGTATGGATAGAAGATTTCATCCTCCACATCCATATGGCCCATGGAGATGACCTCCACGCCATTAAATACCTCCCACTAAAGCTAAAAGGACTACCTCGGTACTGGTTAAATAGCTTGCCTGAAAATTCCATAGGCAGCTGGAAGGACCTGGAAGAGGCCTTCCTCGATAACTTCCAAGGAACACATGTCCGGCCACCGGATGCCGATGATCTAAGTCACATCATCCAACAGCCCGGCGAATCAGACAGGGAGCTCCAGACCCAATTCTTAGCCAACAAGAACCAAATCGTCAACTTTCCGGACGCGGAAGCCCTTGCAGCTTTCAGACACAGCGTCCGGGACGAATGGCTTGCACGCTACCTCGGCCAAGAAGGACATAAATCAATGACAGCTCTCACCGCTCTGATGACTCACTTTTGCGCGGGAGAAGACAGCTGGCTTGCTCGTAGAAGCAATGGCGCCAGCAACCAGGGCACCTCCGAAATCCGAGACGCCAACAATAAGCCACGGGGAAGCAAATACATCAGTCAAACGGACAATGAAAGATCAGTCAACATAGCGGTCAACACCGGATTTAGCAACCCCAAGACCGGTCAGCGGAAGAAGCCATCCAGGGCGAACCGAGGTGAACCATCCAACCTGGACAAGATTTTGGACCGACCCTGCCAGATTCATGGCCACCCCGATAAACCAGCCAATCACAACAACAAAAACTGCTGGGTCTTTGATGTATACTACACAACCTTCTTCTTGTAGACGTTGTTGGGCCTCCAAGTGCAGAGGTTTGTAGGACAGTAGCAAATTTCCCTCAAGTGGATGACCTAAGGTTTATCAATCCGTAGGAGGTGTAGGATGAAGATGGTCTCTCTCAAGCAACCCTGCAACCAAATAACAAAGAGTCTCTTGTGTCCCCAACACACCCAATACAATGGTAAATTGTATAGGTGCACTAGTTCGGCGAAGAGATGGTGATACAAGTGCAATATGGATGGTAGACAAAGGTATTTGTAATCTGAAATTATAAAAACAGCAAGGTAGCAAGTGATAAAAGTGAGCGTAAACGGTATTGCAATGATAGGAAATAAGGCCTAGGGTTCATACTTTCGCTAGTGTAAGTTCCCTCAACAATGATAACATAATTGGATCACATAACTATCCCTCAACATGCAACAAAGAGTCACTCCAAAGTCACTAATAGCGGAGAACGAACGAAGAGATTATGGTAGGGTACGAAATCACCTCAAAGTTATTCTTTCCAATCAATCCGTTGGGCTATTCCTATAAGTGTCACAAACAGCCCTAGAGTTCGTACTAGAATAACACCTTAAGACACAAATCAACCAAAACCCTAACGTCACCTAGATACTCCAATGTCACCTCAAGTATCCGTGGGTATGATTATACGATATGCATCACACAATCTCAGATTCATCTATTCAACCAACACATAGAACCTCAAAGAGTGCCCCAAAGTTTCCACCGGAGAATCACGACGAAAACGTGTGCCAACCCCTATGCATAGGTTCATGGGCGGAACCCGCAAGTTGGTCACCAAAACATACATCAAGTGAATCACGTGATATCCCATTGTCACCACAGATATCCACGGCAAGACATACATCAAGTGTTCTCAAATCTTTAAAGACTCAATCCGATAAGATTACTTCAAAGGGGAAACTCGATTCATTACAAGAGAGTAGAGGGGGAGGAGAAACATAAGATCCAACTATAATAGCAAAGCTCACGATACATCAAGATCATATCACCTCAAGAACACGAGAGAGAGAGAGAGATCAAACACATAGCTACTGATACATACCCTCAGCCCCGAGGGAGAACTACTCCATCCTCGTCATGGAGAGCACCGGGATGATGAAGATGGCCACCGGAGAAGGATTGCCCCCTCTGGCAGGGTGCCAGAACGGGTCTAGATTGGTTTTTGGTGGCTACGGAGGCTTCTGGCAGCTGAATTCCCGATCTAATCTCTGCTCTGGAAGTTTTAGGATACGTGGGTATATATGGGTGAAAGGAGTACGTCGGTGGACCGAAGGGGGGGCCACGAGGCAGGGGGCGCGCCCCAGGGGGTGGGCGTGCCCCTACCCTCGTGAGCTCCTCCTTCATCTTCTGACGTAGGGTCCAAGTCTATCCGGTAGGTTTCCTTCCAAAAATAACTTCTCCAGTTGATTTCGTTCCGTTTCGACTCCGTTTGATATTCCTTTTCTTCGAAACACTGAAATAGGCATAAAACAGCAAATCTGGGCTGGGCCTCCGGTTAATAGGTTAGTCCCAAAAATAATATAAAAGTGGAAAATAAAGCCCAATATTGCCCAAAATAGTAGATAATATAGCATGGAGCAATCAAAAATTATAGATACGTTGGAGACGTATCAAGCATCCCCAAGCTTAATTCCTGCTCGTCCTCGAGTAGGTAAATGATAAAAAGATAATTTTTGATGTGGAATGCTAGTTGGAATAATTTCAATGTAATTCTTCTTACTTGTGATATGAATATTCAGATCCGAAAGATTCAAGACAAAAGTTCATATTGACATAAAAATAATAATACTTCAAGCATACTAACTAAGCAATTATGTCTTCTCAAAATAACATGGCCAAAGAAAGCTATCCCTAAAAATCATATAGTCTGGCTATGCTCCATCTTCACCACATAAAATATTTAAATCATGCACAACCCCGATGACAAGCCAAGCAATTGTTTCATACTTTTGATGTTCTCAAACTTTTTCAATCTTCACGCAATACATGAGCGTGAGCCATGGATATAGCACTATAGGTGGAATAGAGTGGTGGTTGTGGAGAAGACAAAAAGGAGAAGATAGTCTCACATCAACTAGGCGTATCAACGGGCTATGGAGATGCCCATTAATAGATATCAATGTGAGTGAGTAGGGATTGCCATGCAACGGATGCACTAGAGCTATAAGTGTATGAAAGCTCAAAAAGAAACTAAGTGGGTGTGCATCCAACTTGCTTGCTCACGAAGACCTAGGGCAATTTTGAGGAAGCCCATCATTGGAATATACAAGCCAAGTTCTATAATGTAAAATTCCCACTAGTATATGAAAGTGATAACATGAGAGACTCTCTACTATGGAGATCATGGTGCTACTTTGAAGCACAAGTGTGGTAAAAGGATAGTAGCATTGCCCCTTTTTATTTATTTTCTCTTTTTTGGGGCCTTCTTTTTTTTCTTTGGCCTTTCTCTCTTTTCTTGGGACAAT
This sequence comes from Triticum urartu, assembly GCF_003073215.2. Taxonomy (NCBI): domain Eukaryota; kingdom Viridiplantae; phylum Streptophyta; class Magnoliopsida; order Poales; family Poaceae; genus Triticum; species Triticum urartu. The sequence continues at coordinate 514,573,875 of NC_053022.1, read as the reverse complement.
GCTCTATTAAATGATGATCATCACACTTTTATTTATTTACAACTCAATGATTACAACTCGATTCTAAAACAAAGTATGACTCTATATGAATGCCTCCGACGGTGTACCGGGACATGCAATGAATCAAGAGTGACAAGTATGAAAGAATCATGAACAGTGGCTTTGCCACAAATACTATGTCAACTACATGATCATGCTAAGCAATATGACAATGATGAATGTGTCATGATGAACGGAATGGTGGAAAGTTGCATGGCAATATATCTCGGAATGGCTATGGAAATGCCATAATAGGTAGGTATGGTGGCTGTTTTGAGGAAGGTATATGGTAGGTGTATGATACCGGCGAAAGGTGCGCGGTATTAGAGAGGCTAGCAAAGGTGGAAGGGTGAGAGTGTGTATAATCCATGGACTCAACATTAGTCATAAAGAACTCATATACTTATTGCAAAAATCTACAAGTTATCAAAGCAAAGTATTACGCGCATGCTCCTAGGGGGATAGATTGGTAGGAAAAGACCATCGCTCGTCCCCGACCGCCACTCATAAGGAAGACAATCAATAAATAAATCATGCTCCGACTTCATCACATAACGGCTCACCATACGTGCATGCTACGGGAATCACAAACTTCAACACAAGTATTTCTCAAATTCACAACTACTCAACTAGCATGACTCTAATATCACCATCTCCATATCTCAAAACAATTATCAAGTATCAAACTTCTCATAGTATTAAATGCACTCATAAGAGAGTTTTATTATTCTTGAATACCTAGCATATTAGGATTTTAAGCAAATTACCATTCTATTTAAGACTCTCAAAATAATCTAAGTGAAGCACTAGAGCAAACGACAAACTACTTCGAAAGATATAAGTGAAGATCAATGCGTAGTCGAATAATTATGCAACTATGTGAAGACTCTCTAACATTTAATAATTTCAGATCTTGGTATTTTATTCAAACAGCAAGCAAAGCAGAATAAAATGACATTCTAAGAATGGCAAACATCATGTGAAGAAGCAAAAACTTAGGATCAACCGAAACTAACCGATAGTTGTTGAAGAAGAAAGGTGGGATGCCAACCGGGGCATCCCCAAGCTTAGACGCTTGAGACTTCTTGAAATATTATCTTGGGGTGCCTTGGGCATCCCCAAGCTTGAGCTTTTGTGTCTCCTTAATTCCTCTCATATCACGGTCCCCCTAAATCTCAAAAGCTTCATCCACACAAAACTCAACAAGGACTCGTGAGATAGGTTAGTATAAACCATTGCAAAAGCCTTATCATATTCTACTGTAGCAAATCACTAAAATTATTATTCAACATTTCATACTAAATGCCTCTGCATATTTAATAGTCCTATCCTCAAATAGAATCATTAAAGAAGCAAACAATGCAAACATAACAGCAATCTTCTAAACAGGATAGTCTGTAAAGAATGCTGCAACAGCCATACTTCCATAGCTCCAAAAATTATGAAATAAAATTCCCACTGTAGTAAATTTATCAGAGCTTAATATGAAAAATGTTTCATCATTTTATCACATTCTGACTTTTCTAGGGAATTATTGCAACAGCGATAAACTTTCTGCTTTCAAACAGCAACATGTATACTTGTAACATAGGCATAGTAAAGGCTATCAATGCCACTTTTATTGAAATAAAAGATGCAAAACATTGTTCTAAATAACAGAAAGCAAATCCTAACAAAATAAATTGACGCTCCAAGCAAAACACATATCATGTGGCGAATAAAAATATAGCTCCAAGTAAAGTTACCGATGAACGAAGACGAAAGAGGGGATGCCTTCCGGGGCATCCCCAAGCTTAGGCTCTTGGTTGTCCTTGAATATTACCTTGGGGTGCCTTGGGCATCCCCAAGCTTAGTCTCTTGCCACTCCTTATTCCATAATCCATCGAATCTTTACCCAAAACTTGAAAACTTCACAACACAAAACTTAAAGTAGAAAACTCGTGAGCTCCGTTAGTATAAGAAAATAAATCACCACTTAGGTACTGTTGTGAACTCATTCTAAATTAATATTGGTGTAATATCTACTGTATTCCAACTTATCTATGGTTCATACCCTCCGATACTACTCATAGATTCATCAAAATAAGCAAACAACACATCGAAAACAGAATCTGTCAAAAACAGAACAGTCTGTAGTAATCTGGATCAAACGTATACTTCTGGAACTCATAAAATTCTAAAATAAATTTCTGGACCTGAGTAATTTATCTATTAATCATCTGAAAAAAGAATTAACTAAATAGCACTCTCGAAATAGAAATGTCAGCAATTCTCGTGAGCGCTAAAGTTTCTGTTTTTTACAGCATGATCAACAAGACTTCACCCAAGTCTTCCCAAAGGTTCTACTTGGCACAAACACTAATTAAAAGCATAAAACCACATATAATCAGAGTCTATATTAATTATTTATTACTAAACAGGAACAAAAAGCAAGGAACTAAAATAAAATTGGGTTGCCTCCCAACAAGTGCTATCGTTTGACGCCCCTAGCTAGACATGATGATTTCAATGATGCTCACATAAAGGATAAGAATTGAAACATAAAGAGAGCATCATGAAGAATATGACTAGCACATTTAAGTCTGACATACTTCCTATGCATAGGGATTTTGTGAGCAAACAACTTATGGGAACAAGAATCAACTTGCATAGGAAGGTAAAACAAGCATAACTTCAAAATTTTAAGCACATAGAGAGGAAACTTGATATTATTGCAATTCCTACAAGCATAAGTTCCTCCCTCATAATAATTTTCAGTAGCATCATGAATGAATTCAACAATATAACCAGCACCTAAAGCATTCTTTTCATGATCTACAAGCATAGAAATTTTATTACTCTCCACATAAGCAAGATTCTTCTCATTCGGGACAGTGGGAGCATCATAAGAGACTTGGATACTATAAATTGTTTCCACATTAAAGGAGTAATGTTCAGAGAAATGGTACTCATAATCATGACAAGTTTTATAAATATAATCATCACTACTCTTTATAGCATAAGTTTTATCACAATAATCATCATAAGTAGCAACTTTGTTCTCATCATAATCGATTGAAACCTCTTCCAAGATAGTGGATACATCACTAAATAAAGTCATGACCTCTCCAAAATCCACTTTCATAAATATTATAAGATTAAACATACTCCAAAATAGTGGGATCATTACTTCCTAAAGTTGACACTCTTCCAAACCCACTTTCATCAATATAATCATCGTAAGTAGAAGGCATGCTATCATCATAACAACCTTGCATATCAAAACTTGAGAGGCTAAAAATATCATAATTATTAAACATAGCATCCCCAAGCTTGGGACAAACATTAATTGCAGCAAATATATTCTCAAATATGTCATCCTCATCAAACATAGCTTCCCCAGGCTTGGGCCTTTTCATATCATAAACATAATCACTCTCGTCATTAATAGTATAGATAGCACCAATAGTATAGCAATTATAATATTCTTCCAAGCAAGTGCCAAAAAGATTTTCAACATCATAAGAAGTGTCATTATCTTCCCAATCATAATCATCACAACAAGCAATGGGCATAACGAGATCATCATCAAGTGTATCATTTTTGTGAGGCACAACAATAATAGGAGCAACTTTATTTGGGAGAGATACCTTTTTACCTCTCTTCCTTTTTCTTTTCTTCTTCTTCACCACATCATGTGTGGGTTCAATCCTCTTTTTGGAGCTCCTTATTAATGAGATTGGCTAAATAGGAGGCTCCTCCTCGTTACCTGATTCATCATAAGAAATAATAGGAGGATATTGGGAAGTCTCTTCCCTTTCATTAGTATTCTCTTCATCTTCTATTTGTTTTCTTTTCTTTATGTAATTGGAAATATAAGGATTTTCAATGCAATTCACCGCACAATACATATAAATCTTCTCTAGATCAAAACCAAGAAGTTTATCGAGATTAAATTTTGGAATACCCTCAGTTATACGTTTCATTTCTTCATAACCCAAGAGCAAACTAAGTTCATTATGATGTGCAAGGGAAATCAAGTCATCACAATTTTTGGACACGATACGGTCATGGAACAATTTGCATTTGATATTTAAATGACCATGTTCATTGCAAAGTTCGCAAGTATGGGTAAGATATCTTAAATTTTCAGCACATTCATCTAGCTCTTCTTGCAACAATTTGGTTTCTAAGTACTTATGCCTCTTGCAATATCTATCTTCCCTATTTGGTGTGTACTTGCAAACCCAGTCTACTCCACAAAAATTGACATGTTTATAGAAGGCATTTTCATCATAACTAGTGCAATCATCATTAGCATCATGGATATTCAAAGAATTCGTACTAACAACATTGCAATCATGCTCATCATTCACATATTCAGTGCCAAACATATTAGAGATCTCTTCTTCTAGCACTTGAGCACAATTATCCTTTCCATCATACTCACGAAAGATATTAAAAAGGTGAAGCGTATGAGACAAACTCAATTCCATTTTTTATAGTTTTCTTTTATAAACTAAACTAGTGATAAAACAAGAAACTAAAAGACTCGATTGCAAGATCTAAAGATATACCTTCAAGCACTCACCTCCCCGGCAATGGTGCCAGAAAAGAGCTTGATGTCTACTACACAACCTTCTTCTTGTAGACGTTGTTGGGCCTCCAAGTGCAGAGGTTTGTAGGACAGTAGCAAATTTCCCTCAAGTGGATGACCTAAGGTTTATCAATCCGTAGGAGGCGTAGGATGAAGATGGTCTCTCTCAAGCAACCCTGCAACCAAATAACAAAGAGTCTCTTGTGTCCCCAACACACCCAATACAATGGTAAATTGTATAGGTGCACTAGTTCGGCGAAGAGATGGTGATACAAGTGCAATATGGATGGTAGATAAAGGTATTTGTAATCTGAAATTATAAAAACAGCAAGGTAGCAAGTGATAAAGTGAGCGTAAACGGTATTGCAATGATAGGAAATAAGGCCTAGGGTTCATACTTTCGCTAGTGTAAGTTCCCTCAACAATGATAACATAATTGGATCACATAACTATACCTCAACATGCAAAAAAGAGTCACTCCAAAGTCACTAATAGCGGAGAACGAACGAAGAGATTATGGTAGGGTACAGAACCACCTCAAAGTTATTCTTTCCAATCAATCCGTTGGGCTATTCCTATAAGTGTCACAAACAGCCCTAGAGTTCGTACTAGAATAACACCTTAAGACACAAATCAACCAAAACCCTAATGTCACCTAGATACTCCAATGTCACCTCAAGTATCCGTGGGTATGATTATACGATATGCATCACACAATCTCAGATTCATCTATTCAACCAACGCATGGAACCTCAAAGAGTGCCCCAAAGTTTCCACCGGAGAATCACGACGAAAATGTGTGCCAACCCCTATGCATAGGTTCATGGGCGGAGCCCGCAAGTTGGTCACCAAAACATACATCAAGTGAATCACGTGATATTCCATTGTCACCACAGATATCCACGGCAAGACATACATCAAGTGTTCTCAAATCTTTAAAGACTCAATCCGATAAGATTACTTCAAAGGGGAAACTCGATTCATTACAAGAGAGTAGAGGGGGAGGAGAAACATAAGATCCAACTATAATAGCAAAGCTCGCGATACATCAAGATCGTATCACCTCAAGAACACGAGAGAGAGAGAGAGAGAGAAAGGGAGAGAGAGAGAGATCAAACACATAGCTACTGATACATACCCTCAGCCCCGAGGGAGAACTACTCCCTCCTCGTCATGGAGAGCACCGGGATGATGAAGATGGCCACCAGAGAAGGATTGCCCCCTCTGGCAGGGTGCCGGAACGGGTCTAGATTGGTTTTTGGTGGCTACGGAGGCTTCTGGCAGCGGAACTCCCGATCTAATCTCCGTTATGGAAGTTTTAGGATACGTGGGTATGTATGGGTGAAAGGAGTACGTCGGTGGACCGAAGGGGGGGCCACGAGGCAGGGGGGCGCGCCCCAGGGGGGTGGGCGCGCCCCCTACCCTCGTGAGCTCCTCCTTCATCTTCTGACGTAGGGTCCAAGTCTATCCGGTAGGTTTCCTTCCAAAAATAACTTCTCCAGTTGATTTCGTTCCGTTTCGACTCCGTTTGATATTCCTTTTCTTCGAAACACTGAAATAGGCATAAAACAGCAAATCTGGGCTGGGCCTCCGGTTAATAGGTTAGTCCCAAAAATAATATAAAAGTGGAAAATAAAGCCCAGTATTGCCCAAAACAGTAGATAATATAGCATGGAGCAATCAAAAATTATAGATACGTTGGAGACGTATCAGTCTTTAAACAGGCCGGCAAGCTCAACGCCGAACACAGGGGAAGGAAGCCGCCAAGCGACAGGGATGACGGAAAGGTTCACCAACGAAAAACCAGGGGTTTGAAGCAGTCTCCACCTGAGTATCGACTACCCCTAGAACGGCAATAGCAACCCGGCTTCCGCCGCCCACTCCCTACACCTACAAAGTTCGTACCACGCGTACATCATTACGCACTCAAGATACCATGGACATCGGCGGAAGCACAATACGGACAAGCCTGTGAGCACTCCAGTAACCTTTTTCTATGTACAACTATTTACTTTCTTTTTTAATTTTTTTCTTTCGACATCCTTTAAAAAACAGGTGACGAATAGGATAAAAATCGGAAACCGGCTCTATCGGAGTCCGGATCCGTACACTCACCTAAGGGGCTATGTCCATCAAGGACTCCCCCCACCAAGGATTGGCGGCGCAGACGTGCAATAGGAGGTCCAAAATAACTTTTTCTAGACCACACTCTCTATTTTCGAGCCTGTACTATGCCTGTTCCTCCGCCTCCAACCCCGAGCATGTCAAATAGTCGGGGGGACGGCTTTTATATACACATATCATAACTAATTATCTGCATATCACTCAGTTACCAGTAAACAATATCCGAGTTAGTCATCTGTATGGTTTTCCTGCCAAATATGGCTCCTATGGTTATTTCACAAAAATACCTTGGCCTAACTTGCCAGGGGCTCGGTGTGGGAACAAATGAGTTACCAGTAAAAGCCCGAACAGCTCTATAGCACACTTCGGCGTCGCAAGTTTGGCCTTATATGCATCAGCTCTGAATCATTGTCTTGGGTCAATAGTTGAGTTGCCCGGCTCCTGTGCTTGCTACCCTACGTTCTGCTCTATCGGCTAGGGTAGTAAAGGGAGAACTACTGCGATTGTGCCCTGGTCTAAACCGGACGAGCACCTCTGTAGAGAAAGCCGAAAACTGACTGTCATGATGTGGCGTGAGCTAGTCAACCACTTGACGACCTATTAGAATCTTTAGCGATTCTCCGTGTCACACAAGGGATCTTTTTCAGGTCAAATATGTAAGGTACCATACGCCGCATACATACCAGGGGCTATGTCATAGCTCCGCCATAAAACTCCTATGGCTAAGTGAAAGTGTTAAGGCCTTATAGTCCGATTACCTGGTTCGCCACATTATCACCTCCTTCATGGACCAAGACGTTGGATAAAGAGTGATTAAGTGCTTTTCCGAACACCCCCGTAGTTCCTATGAGGGGGCTGGAGCCGATGACTGGAAAACTTTCAGATTACATCAATATGGCCGCACAGGAGGAATTCAAGCTTTCAAGCAAAACATAAATAGATTAAATATACAATTGTTTTACAATTTTCATACAACTCACTCGAACATTATGTCTTTTGAGCACTGACCCTCTACAAAGCGGGCGGCCTCTAGGACGTCTTCAAAATAATGCTCCGGTTCCGGACGGTCCTTGCCTCTGGGTGGACCCTTCGTCGCAACATCGATAGCCTTCATCTTCCCCCAAAACATCTTGACTCGGGCAAAAGCCATCCGTGCACCCTCAATGGACGCAGACTGCTTCACAGCATCAATACATGGCACCGCGTCAACAAGCCATTGCACTAAACCGAAATAGCTATTCGGAATAGGCTCGGTTGGCCACAACCGGACTACGACGTCCTTCATGGCAGCGCCGGACATCCTATGAAGTTCGACCCACTGGGACATCTGTTCATTAAGCAATAAAGGGCACTTTGACGCGCCAAACTGCGACCAAAAAAGCTTCTCTGTTGCATATCCATCCCGCGCTTGGTAATATTGCGCCGCATCGGCAGAACTCTTCGGCAAATCCAAGAACTCGTCCGAAGAACTCCATACTTGGTTGAGCTGGGCATAGTTCGGGTCGCCGAACTTGGTTGTAGCAGAAAGGGCTTTCCAGCCGCAATCTCCCTTGTCTGTCGAACCTCCTCACGGGCCGCTCTGCATTCCGACCGCGCTCCTCTTGCCTCTTGTAAGGCCTTCTCCAAATCAGCCGTTAAGGTTTCATTCTTCTTCTCCAGAAATTCACAGCGGCCGGTTAAATTCTCCAGCTCAAGCGTCACCATGGATATCTTCTCGTCATCTTGGCACCGTGCAGCTCGTTCGGCTTCTAATTCAGCCAATGCCTTTTCGGCAGCAGCATCGCTATGTCGGGCCTGCTCCTTGGCCCGGGCCAGCTCCGCTCGAAGAACTTCAACGGCGGCAGCACTATCTGCAGCCAACTTTCAGCGTTATGCTTACACTACAAAAATGTATGAGGATTAAACCGAATACATACCTTGCGACTCGTCAAGACGCGTATTGATTAAAGCAAGATCATCCCCTGCCACATCAAGCTTCCACTGCAAATTGGCAATCTCCATAGTCCAGGAAGTGGCCAAAGGGGAAGCAGCCTGCATTCAGGGTTTATCAGGTTAGTCCTCAAACAATCCTTTTTTGATCCTACGTTTTGCTTCCCAACAGAAGCCAACCCGAGTATCAGGGGCTACTACCTATACACAGGCGTATCCTCACAAATGACACATAGCTGAAAACGTTATGTTACAAACCTCGAAGCCCTTCAGTAGGCTCATGAAGGCTTCATTTAATCCGCTCTTCACGGACGAAATCTTCTCAATCACTCTACCCATCAAGGTACGCTGTTCCCCCGAGACGGATGCTTTCCGCAACATGTCTCGCAACATATCCGGAGTCTTCGGGTTTTTGGAAGCTGCTTGTCGTGGAATTGTCACGGCAGATGTCCTTAGTGTCAGGACTTAGTCGCGAGGCCAACGCATCTATGTGGTAGCTTGAGAGGGGTTGAGCGGGACGAGAGACGCGATGTTTTACCCAGGTTCGGCCCCTCACGGTGGAGGTAAAAGCCTACATCCTGCTTCATTGATATTGATGATGATGATCACGGTTACAAGAGTGCTCTGTCTCAAGAGCTATTGTCTAAACCTAACTTATCCAACTTGTGGAACTTGTCAATCTCGTCCCCTTTTGAGGAGCCCTGCCCCTCCTTATATATGTTGGAGGGGCGGGTTACATGTAGAGTCCTATTAGGATTAGGACTAGTCTATCTCTAATACAAACCGGATACAAGTCCAGATCTTAGCTCCTTGTAAGATAATATTCCTCCTGCCTTTCCTCTTAAACCGGCCCACCATTAAACGTGAACCGGCCTTCCGGGTCTTGGGCCTTGTCATCTGTCTGTCCCGCACGCCAGATCACCAATGAGTCATAATGACCAGGTGGGTTGCTTGTAAACTGCCAGGTCAAGGCGGGTCGCCAGTAACTCGCCAAGTGTCAGCGGGGTCTTCAGATAATCCGCCAAGTCCGGCCGGGTTAACTTCCGGCCGGTTTACACCGCCAATCATGTAAACCGCCAATCCTCTGGCGGTTTACCAATGAAACGCCTGGTCCGGCCGGGTTATACTTCCGGCCGGTTTACGCTGCGGGGTATTTCCCCGACATTAGCCCCCAAGTTTAGCTTGGATTTATTCATGGTAAACTTATGCTGCAAAATAAACACAAGAACAAATTTGACAGGTTATGCTCCGGGTTAAGAATTTTTGTAAACCGGTACCTGATCATCCTTAAGTCCTTGTTATTTCCTCCTTCTGGGAAATTCGGGTCAACAGACCAGCTTCATAATCAATTTGCCGACATTGGTTTGTCACCGAGAAATATTGTGAAGAATAACTCCTTTGAACTCAGCTCCCAAAGCCGGTTTAAGAAATATGGGTCTGAAAATACTTATCTGATATTCAGCCGGTTTGAAGATGTAAAACTTGCCGGTTTAATATTACCAAAATGGCCGGTTTATAAATATTGATGGCGCCGGGTCATAATTGTTGTCGACACCGGGTCATGTAATTGATCTTCCTGTGATTTGCTCAAAACTGATAAAATGAAGATGTTCCTCCTTTATATGCATAATACCTGTAGCCCCCAAGTCTTAAGAGGAGAACATAGTGATAACTTAAGACTTGCTCCAATAAGTGTTTCAACCTTGAAGAAATCCGGTTTGTTCATCTCAAAACTGAATACTCCATATATGTAGCCCCCAAGTGTCGGGTTGTCATGTTTGCAGCAACCTGGGACTTGTAATTGCTTGATGCTCATAAAAACTTCAACCAGTGTAGCCCCCAAGGGCCGGGTCATTATGCAATAATGAGCAGGGACTTTGTAAATATAATCTTGTAAACTTTGAACAACAACGTGTAGCCCCCAAGGGCCGGCTTAGTAAGATAATACTGAACCGGGACTTGATATATATACTTTAATGAAAATAACATATTATAATGTAGCTTCCATCGTAGGGCTTGAACCCACGTCCACAAGGTTAAGAGCTTTGTGCTTTACCAACTGAGCAATGGATTCTTCAATATTATGGACGAAAACTTGTGTACCTTGAATTGTTGACAGGAGCAATTGGTAGCCCTCAAGGGCCAGCTCATTATAATATGATGAGTTGGGTTTTCAATAAGACTAAAAAATGACTTGGCATTAGCCCCCAAGTATCATGATGCATGCTTGCAGCGACATGAGACTTGCATGTAATCTCGATTTGAATAATGTAGCCCCCAAGTGCCGGATTGTAAGCCTGCAGCGACTCGGGACTATTCCTTCCATTATAGAATAAATCATATCCTTTGATAAAATACTAGACATTGGGCTATAGCGACTTTGAAAACTCAATAATACCGGTTATTAATAACCATAAAAATCCAGCCATGTTGGATATTCAAGATAATATAATCCGGTATGAAAACCTTATTCATTCAATATCATGATGAAAATTCAGCCAAGTTTGGCTATTTGAATAATATGACCCAATGATTTATAAGCGCATGATTCCAATGGCGCAATCCAAATATATATACTGGCGACTTATAGTCCAAAGCCAGGCCGGTTTAACAAACCTATTTCTGCATACAAGAAGTTTAAAGTGTCCTGGCGGTTTACCGCCGGACGGGTCATAATGCCCAACATATAACCCGGTTTATAACCAAGGCTGCCCTTAAGAATAATCAAATATGAAATAGATCATACCTGTGACATTGAATCACATTGTTGGTTTTACCAACTTTTTGTAGTAAAGGTGATAACCCCAATCTTGAGTACTGATAACTCCTTCCATATTGTGCCGGTTTATGATAAAACCGTGCCGGGTTGTGATAAACACCGGATTAACCATATATAATACTGGTGACTTGTAGTCAAACCAGACCGGGCTGATAGTCTCCGGATTATAACTTGATCGTGTACTGACAACTTGTAGTTGAAAGTCGATCCGGGTTGATAAACACCGGTTTACTCCATAATAGGATGGTAACAGAAAATCAAACCGGGCAGATAGTCTCCGGATTAGGATTTGACCGTGTTCCGCCAATTTGACAGTGTGAACCGGTTGAAAACTTTGTCGGTTTAAAAAACACAATAAGAAGAAAGAAATATCTTTCAAAGAAAAGTGTGAGGCAAAGGCAATGACAAAACCGTTTGCAAAAAAGGCTTATTTGAGCTGATCAGATGGCGTTACCATGGCCGAACACGACCAAGCTCCCGATAGGTGTAACTATGGTTCTAGTGAGCCAGGTCCCCAAATGAAACCGTGGCATTTATGCCGATCAAGTGGCATGGCAATGGTTCGGGTTCGACCAAGCCCCCAAGTGATTCTGTGGCCTTAGGCCGATCAAGAGGCATGACTGGTTCAGACGTGACCAAGTCCCCAAGTGATCTGGTGGCTCTCGCCTATCAAGAGGTATTGTATTGGTTCGAACACGACCAAACCCCCAAGTGATATAACATGATGCTTTTGAAAAGCTAACTCAAGGGGTAAACCAGAGGCCGCTTTAGAACAACTCCGTGTAACCACACATGATGTAAAAGAACAGAGACCCCGCTTTATGAAGCAGAAGCCCCCATGTGATCAATAATATGTTAGGCCAGTAAGGCGGGATACCCATGTTTGAACCGCGCATCATGGCAGCAGGTCCTCTTTGGCAATTTTTAACTTTTTGCAAGAGATAAATTCTTCTTGAACCGGGATTTTGAACCGGATATTAAGAGCTTCAAAGCTTTGTGGGAGACATCTTTCCCTTGAACCGGATTTTAAACCGGAATCCTCATTTTCAGCCGGAAAATTTTCTGACGGCCTTTAAACTTGAACTTGCGAGAATTTAATTCCTTTTTGAACCGGACATTGTTAAACCGGATATGAGCGCTTCAGAGCTTTGTGGGAGAATAGATTTCTCTTGAACCGGATTGTAAACCGGATATTTGAGAGTTTCAGTGAGACTGACTTCCCTTGAGCCGGATTTTAAACCGGAATCCTTTCTGATGACCCGGATCTTCTTCATTGAGCCGGGATTTTGTAATTGTCATATACTTTCTAAGCCGGAAATTTTCTGACGGCCTTTAAATTTTCATCAATATAACAGTAGCCTCCGGGACCGGGTTATCCTTCCCTCCATCGTCCTGGGGTTCTTAAATTTGCTGAAACTGGCAAGATTCGCTGAGTCATGTCATCGTAGCCCCCGAGTCTCAAAGGTGACTCGAGGAGTTGGCTTGAGACTCTCCATATTTGACCGTGATATAAACCGGCATAACTTGTATATCATTGGCGTTGATAGCACGATGTGAATCCATAGAAGGTTGAGATGACTGCAGCGGGTTGTAAATGATCCCATATGAGCCGTGTCAGCAAGTCGGCCAATGGTTCCTTCCAACTGGCGATTTGAAGTTAATCAAAACTGTAGTGGCGGCGACTTGTGCGCCCAATAAACAGCTCATGCAGATAGGTGCGGCCCGGTATGTTGATGTAGACCAGGCCGCGAGAGACGGACGACAAAGACGGCCGCAGCTTCAGAGACGGCACAGCCAGATGAGTCGGCCGCGGCGTAGTAAGTCGGCGCGGACGGGAGAGTCGGCCGCGGGAGTTGTAAACCGGCGCGGACGGAGAGCCGCCCGCGGGTATTGTGAACCGGCGCGGACAGGGAGTCACCTGCGGGCATTGTAAGCCGGCGTAGATGGAGAACTGGCCACGTGTTGATGTAAACCGGACCACAAGCGGTTTGCGCGCGTCCGTTGAGCAGTGCGGAATGGTCAAAAGCCAGTATAATGACGCCAGTGCACGCTCCATATGCATGGTGTAACACCAATGTTGTGGCGAATAATTGTCCTGCATATAAAAATATGCAAAACCAACGTAATTGTTCTTTTTACAAAAACAATATATATCAAAAATAGACTTAGATAGATGTCACCTGATTTGTTTGGACGACGGATGATCTGTTTATCGCGACAGAGGTGGCTCAGGGAGACCACCGACTCAATATAGTTCCGGCGACTTAATGTAACCCCGGCGGCTCAACGCGGCTCCGGCGGGTTGATGTAGATTAAGCTGCACAGACTGCAATCTTTGATAATGCATAATGCCGGTCTCCACGTGGAATAGTAGTCCACCAATAAGTAATTAAAGCAGCCTTGACGTGTTTGATCTGGTAGTACTTTGCTTCTTGCTTTGACTAACTTTGACTGCCATTGATCTGCTTGAAAATTTGATAGTTGTACTTGCCCACTGGGACTCCTGCCCAGGGCCAGGGATCAACCAATTTCTCCTTGTCCTCCATCCTCGCATCCCTGACTCCAATATATATATATATATATATGCAAGAAAGGTCCAACCAGTCCAAATCAAAGATAGGCGGCAGCGGCGGCTCAAGCAAAAATCGCAGGGTGACCACAGCGGCCTAGCGCGGTCATGGCAAAATCTGACTCTATGTGATCCAATCCTTCTCCGGGTCGTGGTCATATCCACGGTAGTAGCGGAGTCCCGACGTGACGGCGGCTCAGAAGTGGCTTAGAGGTGTGCCCACGGCCACAACAGCAGAGGCAGTAGGCGATCAAAAACACGGGCGTGGGCCTCAATGGCGGTTTAGCGGAGCCGGCTGGAGGCGGGCCGAACCGCAATCACACGGAGCGAAGGCGCAGACGGCTTGGAGGTGCACCGGCGAGTCCATGGTGGCGAGGCGGAGTCTGAGTCTATGGCCGCATCTGTTTCCGTGTCATGGGCAACTTCCTCTTTTTTTTGGACTACTAGAGACATCGTGACGGTCGCGTGTGACCCGGCGCCGTAGCCTTGCCTTGTAGTTTTGGAAACCGGAGATCAATCCGATCATGCATCGATTAATCATGCGAAAGAAAATTCCTCCTTCGACTTTCACTAGAGATTGATGCCTCGACTCATCGGACATTGAAGACCGTACTCAATATATATATGCCTTGATTGATCTGATGCTTTAATCAATGAAATATCAGCACGTCTCCTGTCGGAATCACACCCATTGCTGATGACGGAATTTGTGCACGCCAAAAACGGATGAAATGGCCGGATACGATCTTGCTGAAGTTGAAGTCGATGAAGCCCTGACTCCGGCGTGTAAACGTCTCACGGATGACCCAATTTTTATTTTTTTTCTTTCCTGATCTCGACTGACGAACTAAGACGATGTAGATCCTTTCCAATCTGCTCTTCATCTGAAAATTACAAACTTCTCGAACCCTAAAAAAGACCCCTCCAAGAACTCAACACCACCGTGCGCGAGCCCCATGGTGGGCGCCAACTGTCGTGGAATTGTCACGGCAGATGTCCTTAGTGTCAGGACTTAGTCGCGAGGCCAGCGCATCTATGTGGTAGCTTGAGAGGGGTTGAGCGGGACGAGAGACGCAATGTTTTACCCAGGTTTGGCCCCTCACGGTGGAGGTAAAAGCCTACATCCTGCTTCATTGATATTGATGATGATGATCACGGTTACAAGAGTGCTCTATCTCGAGAGCTATTGTCTAAACCTAACTTATCCAACTTGTGGAACTTGTCAATCTCGTCCCCTTTTGAGGAGCCCTGCCCCTCCTTATATATGTTGGAGGGGCGGGTTACATGTAGAGTCCTATTAGGATTAGGACTAGTCTATCTCTAATACAAACCGGATACAAGTCCAGGTCTTAGCTCCTTGTAAGATAATATTCCTCCTGCCTTTCCTCTTAAACCGGCCCACCATTAAACGTGAACCGGCCTTCCGGGTCTTGGGCTTTGTCATCTGTCTGTCCCGCACGCCGGATCACCAATGAGTCATAATGACCAGGTGGGTTGCTTGTAAACTGCCAGGTCAAGGCGGGTCGCCAGTAACTCGCCAAGTGTCAGCGGGGTCTTCAGATAATCCGCCAAGTCCGGCCGGGTTAACTTCCGGCCAGTTTACACCGCCAATCATGTAAACCGCCAATCCTCTGGCAGTTTACCAATGAAACGCCTGGTCTGGTCGGGTTATACTTCCGGCCGGTTTATGCCGCGGGGTATATCCCCGACATTGCTCCAATAGCACGATCATCCTTTGAAGGAATCTGCTCTCCTGCCTCCAAAATCGCTGTCGGCTGTGAATCGGATAGTCCGGGGCCCTCCAATCCATCAGCCCCGGAATTACGGATGGTCGGAGGTCCACCTTGGGGTACCGCCTCTTCTTTCCCCTGGTCTAAAGGGACCCTCCGCGCTGACACTTCAGAGTCATCCGCCTTGATGGGTGAGGAGGTTGGAGGAGGCGTCTCACTCTCCATCATCTCTGGAAGAAGACTCCCCGAAGAAGAGGATCGCCCAGAAAAACTCTGTGCCGACCTATAAAAATGCACGAATGCATTATGGTAACAGCAATGGAACATGATGCTATCAAGGCACTCCGAATTCTCTTACGGTTCGGCCGAGGGTTTGTCCCCTTGTTGGAGCTGCTCAACGGCATCGTCTTCCAAGCCCAAGCTGGTGACGGTGGCATCTTGCCCTTCTTTAAAGACCGCCCCTCCTCATCATCAGAGGCGGCCCTTTTTCTCCTATTTGGAGAAGAAACACTGGGTCCTTTCCTGCCTCCATCTTCGAGCGAGGAAAGGTCGAATTCTCCGGACTCAGTGTCTGACTTGCCTCCAGAACCAAGGTCATCTTGGGCCTTCTCACCCTCCCCTGCTGATGCCTGGTATGGCACCGAGGCTAGCATCCTTGTTAACACAGGAATAGCTGAGTCTTCGGGAAGGGGAGCCGGACACCTAATCAATTGCACCTTCTTTATCCAGCCCTGAAAAAGGATGATACCATTGGCTTCTTGCCACTGGATATCTAACTGTAAGATATTCGGCAAACGTGTACTTACCGGGGTGTCCGGATGGTTGCAGTCAAGGCCGACATCTCTGGCGGTGTCCGGCCATTGCCTTCGTTTTCCGAAGACTAATCTCCACATTCCTTCATGTGTTGTGCCGAAGAAGTTCTGAAGGGTCCGCGGCCATTCTGGATTGAACTCCCATAGGCGGAGAGGTCGTCGCTGGCACGGCAGGGTTCGACGAACTAGCATTATATGAACGACGCTGGCTATGTCGATGTCCCTCTCAATGAGGTTTCGGATGCGACTTTGCAGAGTTTGCACATCATTCGTTGATCCCCAATCTAGCCCCTTATTAATCCACGATGCAAGTTGGGTTGGAGGGCCGGGTCGAAATACGGGCACGGTCGCCCACTTGGAGCTGCGGGGTTCGGTGATATAGAACCACCCCTGCTGCCACAGATCGGAACATTTGGCGAAGGATCCTTTCAGCCAAACGGTGCTAGCAAGCTTGCTTATTGCAGCGCTGCCGCACTCGGCCTGCTCCCCCTCTACCACTTGCGGCTTCACATCGAAGGTCTTGAGCCACATCCAAAGTGCGAAGGAGTTTGGGGGAGGGCTTCACACGTGACGATAAACGTCGAGATAAGAAGAATAGAGTCCGGGGCCAAATCGTGGAAGTCTAGCCCATAATAATACATGAGCCCTTGGACGAAGGGGTTAAGTGCAAATCCCAACCCGCGGAGGAAGTGGGACACGAACACGACCCTCTCGCCGGATCTAGGGGTGGGAACGACCCGCCCCTCGGCGGGAAGCCGATGATGGATTTCAGCGATCAGGTACTGCGCTGCCCGAAGCTTTGCAATGTCTTCCTCCATGACAGAAGAGGCTACCCGCTGGCCTTGACGGCTAGATCCAGACATGGTTGGGGCTGGTGGCAACGGAAGCCCGGGAGTTGGAGCGCGGGGTAGCAGGAGTTGAGGAAGAGGCAAGCGTGGAAGAAAAAGACGGGTCTGTACCCCTATATAAAGGCTATAAATATCAAACGTCTCCTCTCGGGCCTCAAAAACTTGCTTGTTTCCAAGGAATTATACCCAAGCGATGGTTGGGTTACCCACGTTCGGGTCGACGGGAATCCCATAAAAAAGGGAGGCACGATCTCCGTTTGGATAAAATACGCCAATAATGCCATGTCCTGGGACGTGGGGCGACGAGCCGGCTAAAACGGTTCGCAAGTAAACGTCGGGCGTGGTGTTATATTACCAAAAAGTGGTCAGTGAGTTGAACCCACGAAATATTATATCCTCTACGGTTGTGCATACAAGTCTGGATACAATTGCTATCTTGAAGTTCGGATAACAAGGAACCCGCCTTGCAATGCCAAAGACAATCTGCGCGCCGAACTCCTCGTCATTGAAGCCAAGTTCAGGGGCTACTGAGGGAGTCCTGGACTAAGGGGTCCTCGGGCGTCCGGCCTGTTATCCATGGGCCGGACTAATGGGCTGTGAAGACATGAAGGCCAAAGACTATACCTAAGTCCGGATTGGACTCTCCTTGGCATGGAAGG